>NC_092310.1:39713636-40016666 GCF_036785885.1 Coffea arabica | reverse complement strand
AATGTCTCTTAATTTCTCATTCAATCAGAATTTACATCACTCAAATGTCTCTTAATGTCTCTTAAGTATGATATGCTGTTCTGGAACAAACACAACTTGCTGAATGAAGAAGCCCAAAATTGAAGATACACATCTCTCAGCGATGAGTTCGTTTTTAAGTCCTTTGCATGTAATCTACTACATCAATAAGATGAGGCAAAAGGCCGTTATCAGGACTGGTCCTTATTGGAGATATAATACATTTCTAGGATTCATCAGCGCCTGGGTTGTTTCGCATATTATTAACCTTAGCAATTCAACTACACTTCAAGAAAGACACTGCTTCAAGTCCCAGAGGTAAAGAGTGAGTTGCTAGATCATCATAATAGTAATCTCATGGAGTATACACTTTATGAACTTGGCAAGTTTTCCATGCCTAACCATAATATCTAGTAGAAATTCAAAAATTGCATAGCTATCAAGATGAAGAACATCCAACTAGGTTGAGTTGTTAAACATCAAAGCAGTTGCATGCTGAATAGAACAAAAAAGAAACATATGTAACTCCAAGGACAATCATCTGACTAAATCTCCCACCATACAGTACTATGATCAATGCCAATAAATTGTAATGTGGAACTTTTTGGTAAAGGACAAAAAGCAAGTTAAAGAAAAACCACTAATTGAAAGGAGCAGAACAGAATAATACCAGAGATGATGTGGTGCCAACTGCAAATAGTTTTGCCCCGTTGCGCTGAAAAAGAGATTTGCGCAGCATTAGGCCAAATGTGAAGCTTTTATTATGATAGATATAGCTCAAGGATGCAGAAATGTCTCATACCACTATTGCACCAAATCTCTGTAGCAAGGAAAATGATGTTCCACCCAGAGCTATCTGCACACAATGTTGAACAACTGATACCACCACCTGTTTATCTATTTTACAGCTGAAGTTTATTTTAAAGTGTGAAACTAGTTAATTTTGACCTGAAATGCATTATCTGGGCAGCCATAAAAGAATTTAGCTATACGGCCTGCATTAGCACTAATTGGTGCTCGAAGAGAAACAGTCGGAGCAGGAAGGTAGACGAGCATGAAATCTGCAATTACTGCCATCACCTAGGAGAAATACAAATTTTAAAATGTTTCAAGATCACATTTGTACATGTATTACAAGAAGGCAGCAAATACTTAGTACTGCAACCACAGTACTACAAAGTGTAGAAAAGTTAACCAAAATTTTCTGAAGGATCAGTTCATCAATCTGGATTGCATCAACATCTCAGATGAAACCAAGAATGTGTAGTACCAGATATCATTATTTGTTAACTTGGATAATTGTGTTTCTCCATTACAACCAAGAATTACAATGTTGCTTATGGTGACAAGCTTATAAATCTGATCTAAGCAGGGATCAACTGATAAGGCCAATTGTTTTGAGAAATAACTTAACTCTTAGTTCCGAAGTTTGAATCAGAAAACTCTTCAAGCTACAGCTGACTCAAAGTCAGAAGATTTAAAAAAACAGCATATAGTAAAGTCAAATGTGGAAAGATTGCCTCACTTCGGATTGTTTTCTGCAACCCGGGAACATGAAGTTGAAATCCATACGTAAACCAGCAAACTAGTCACTCTCAAAGCAAAAGGACAAGGTTGCAGAAAATGCAGTTGAAGATAATCAGAGAACAGTTACATACCACATCTGCAAAGACAATTTCCAGCTCCTTAAAGAAGTTCTCCCTGCGTCGCTCATATTCAGCAGCAGTCTGGAGAAAAAAATCATGTTTGGGAAGGCTACGTCAATAATAACAACATTCTGGAACCATAATAGGAGTGGAAGGGGAAACATCAGTTTATTTGACAGGCAATAGAACCTAATGTTACATCTCTTGCTTCTTTGAGCTTTAGAAGATGTGGGCGGGTTCTGGCATAATCATTAACTACACCTTCTTCTTAGCATATGTAAGAGACTAAGATGTCCCCAACGTAACAAAGGAACTTTCAGATGATAATGAAAAGCTTCACTATCAAATCCTGAAGTCTAAAGATGAAAGATGTGCAATGCATCTCACATTATTGAAACTTAATTCCTGCTAGAGTTTACTTGCATTAATTACTTACATTCCAAATACAGTTTTTTACTTGTAATAAGTTCTTCTTAACATATGTACGTTATCGAAACAAAAGGACTTGTTAGATGATAATGAACAATTCTACTACTAAAATCCAAGTCTAAAGATAAAGCTGTAAAAATGATACTATCTCACATAACAACCCCCTTTGCTTCACATATAATAAAATATTCAATTTCAATATTCATAAGCATCATTTTATCCAAAATCTTTAGGTCCTGATAACATTATTACACAATTCTAATGCAGGACTTGCTCTTTCTCATAATCCCATGGCATGTGGCACACTTTTCAAAGTATCTCTGAACAACGATATCGCCATTCATTCTGAATTACCATTCAACATTTCGAACCTGATTGTACAAACATGTCCTTGTGTTCATAAAAGGAATGGTTTCTTTTCAAAGTATCTATGAACAACGATATCGCCAATCATTCTGAATTGCCATTCAACATTTCGAACCTGATTGTACAAACATGTCCTTGTGTTCATAAAAGGAATGGTTTATACTACATTGCTTAAGGATAGACTCCTCAAGGGTCTGTCTATTTAGTTGTTTCAATTAAAATGACATTCTAGATTACTTTGAATGCAAACCGCTCACATGTATTATTTTCCATTAACTACACCATTTCTTAATGAAAAATTAGACCATCAAAGAGGATAAACACCCAAGCATTTCCATTCCCTTTTTCCCCCTTCATTTATGTCCAATCTCAAAACGAGCCCTTGGACAGCGTAGAACCAAAGGTAAATTATAAATCTTGTAACTGTGTAACATGTAAACAATAAGAACCCCAAATGTTATAAGCTGGTAGTGGAGATTAGCAACCCTTAAAAACTCACAGTTTTTATCATCAAAGCAAGAAGAAGCTCTTCACCTTTCAGCATAGGATACTAAAAAGTTGACTTACCCCCCAACATGCACATCATTAAAATTACATTCAGCAAAAGACCCAGAAAAAGAAAAAGAAAAAGATTCATACTTGGCTAAGACATCAAAGCAGACATTTTTCAATTCAAACTCAAAAAGTTCAAAACCTAAGCAGGGCAAAAGAAAAAAAAATCATAACGACAAAAAAGTTTCCATCTTGGGAATCTTATTAAATATTCATCGTGCAAAAAAAAAAAAAAAAAAACCAACAAGGCATCAGCTGTTGTCCGGCTAAAACGCGGTACAACAAGCAATGCACGAAATACACACCTTCGCATAATTAACAGACAAACAATCATCTATCCATCAAAAAGTACAGCATACAAAGCACCAAGTACCACTTTTAAAACCTCATATATCGACTCGAAATAAAATTAATTAAAGAAAAAAACCAAGAACAGAAAATACTGAATTATTATACCTTAGTGAACATGCCAACGCCGCATTCCATGATAACCTTAGCTAAGAAGAGATCATCCGCCAGGAGCCGCTCCTTAAATCCTCCGAATTTCATCAACCAAGCGAAGAGAGGAACTTTTTCCAGCTCAAAATATTTCAAAATGATGGATCCAGGTATCCTCCCGTCTTCAATGGCCGCCTTCAAATCCTTCGGCAAGCTCTCTATCGACCTCCCCGCCTCCACCAGCACCATCATGGCCTCCTTTTTATTATTATTACTATTCTCCCCACCACCGCCGCCGCCGTTACTGTGATCTCCTCCGCCGCCTCCGCCGCCGGAGCTATTATTGTTATTGTTGTCGTTATTACCGTAGCTGTGATCTAAGATTTCCGGCGCCGAATCGACGCTGTGGGTGGTGTTATAGTTTGGGGTAGAACACGTGAGCAAAAAATGGCCCCCGCGGCGGGGGGCTGCAGCGCCCGAGGAGGTGATGCTGGTGGTAAGTCGGTGTTGGTGGTGGCAGTGGACAAATAAGGCAGAGGTGGAGAGGCGGCGCGAGGGTGAATGCAGCGAATAAGTGAGAGAGAAAGAAGAAGATGGTGGAATGACGTTGGCGGCGGCGATCGACATTGTTGTTGTAGATCGCGCTTTCTTTCTTTCTTTCTCTCTCACTTAATCCCTGATGCAATTTTCTTGTGTATGGAAGGCGTGAACTTTGAGGGAGGAGAAAAAGGGGCGAGAAGAAGGGGAATGGGGGAGGAGAAGTGTGAGGTGAAGGGGTGAGAAAGGGCGGAAGACTTTTGCTGGTGGCTGCTTTTTAACGAACTGCGTAATGCTTTAAGGGGTCTTTTTTTTTGTTTGTGTTGGGGGTGGGGGAGGGGGGGGGGGGAGGGGGAAGATGGGGAGGATGCGTGGGGGTGTTGGTTTTGCCGTAGGTTAAAAGTGTTGGGGAGTGGAAACCCACGTAACGAAACGGGGCGTGAGCATACACTCGTCACGTATGCTGCAATAGTGCTTAGTGATCGTCTGTCTAACAGCTGCTCAAGGTGCTCGGTGACGGTGAAAAAGTCCAAGGCTTCCGTCTTACGAGTGTTCGGTGACGAAGTTTAAGAGTGCGCATTCAATGACAAAATTGAAATCTATTAAGTTACGAAGTTATTAAACAGTACTGTGTGTATACTATATTAACTCTGGATTTTTTAACTGGTGATCTTAACACATTCGTTGATACATTTAGTATTCATCTAACTTATCATATATATATATATATATATATATATACACACATATTAGTAATTGTTATGCTCTATTATATTTATATATATTTTTATTTAATTTTGTCTACACTCCCTTGTATTTATTTATTTTCCCTAATTAATCTTATATTTTTAAAAATATAACATTTGAAATATATCTAGGGCACTCGTTAGATAGATTAATTAACTCTTAAGTGATAAATGAACAGTTTATTAAAGGAATAATTTCACAAACCTCCCCTAAAGTATCTAACGATTACAAAGAGCTCCCCTCAAGTTTTAGAAATTACACCTAGTTTCCTTACTTTTACTATTTAGGTAACAACATAGATCCATTAGGTTAGATTTTTCCTCAAATATCCTAAATTACCCTTATTCTATAAAAAACAAAATAAAACTATTTTTCTCAATACTTGCTTCCAAATGTGCAACAACACCACCACCAAGCAAACACTTCAAACTCCAATGCTAAATCTAATTATTTCTAAACATGCAACAAACCTACTAAGCAAATAGTTTGAACAGTTCAAGAATTTCAGCAACTCCAAAAATTTCAACATTTGTCTTGTAATATCATCCCAGCTTAAATGGTTTTGAAAAATCAATTCTCCCTTGACAACCAACAACCAAACTCATATTCTAAACTTCAATTCAATACCTAGCACTGTCATAAAACAAATACTAATGTAAACTACCACCACCAATAGAACAATACCACCCCAACCTCCACAAAAATATATATTAACATCGTAAAGAGAATCAAATGCATTTATTAACATCCTACACAAGTTTTCAGGATAATAATCAACCCAACAATTTCCCCACTAATCCTTCCTCTTCCATGCTTCGTAGTTATCAATTGCATTATGTATTTCTTTATCATCACTACAAGCATACTCATTTCTCTTTAGTTGACAATGAAATCTGCTCCTGCAAGTAAAATAGTGTCATATTCATCACATAAAAAGAAATGGTTATGGTATGGTAGGTTATCATTAAGATAAACAGATATGTGAATATAATAAAAATGTAAGAGGAAAGGAAAGGCAAAGAGACAATAAGAGAAAAAAAGAAATAATCGTTGCTTACAAGAGTGAGAGAAATGGAGAAAGAAGGAATGACCATTGGTAGATAATAAAAGAGGTAGGATTTTTTTTCTTGGTTTTATTTAACCCTTGCATCATATTGTGAATTATCTATTAAATAAAGGACATTATAGTCATACTATCACACCAAGGGAGGTTAGTATAATTTATTAAACCTGAAGGGAGCTGAGTGAAATTGTCAAAACCCTCAGGGGAGGTTTGTGAAATAATCCCTTTATTAAATATGTTTAAAATTGTAAAGACTTGAATCTATTAAATTTAAATAATAATTATTAATATATATTACAAGCAAATGAAAAAAAATGTCACCAAACTATTTCCGTTTACACATTTATGTCACTAAACTTTTTTTTTTGGCAAAAAATGTCATTAAACTCCTAAATTCTGCTATTTTCTACCATTCTGTCTAATTTTGGTGTTAATTTAGACGGAAGGCTCAACAACCAAGATGGATGTCTTATTTTTCAGGGGGTTAATTGGTCTTGTCCCTTCTGGTGCAATATGAAAAGGAAGGAAAATAAAGCTACATCTATTCATATCATGCAAAACTCTTCCCAAAAGCTTTGAAGATTTGCCATGGCAAGACATAAAAGGTCTCCTCCAATCTGCGAGTGCGGCATAAGAACCATCTTGAAGACATCATGGACTGATAGGAACCTAGCACGGAGGTATGTTGAGTGTGCTCATGCTGAGGTAAGTGTATGAAAATTTTTAAAATTGGTTGGATCTACTAGAAGATGAAGTTAAAGAACCCCTTTTTGTTGAACATTGGAGGACATAGATACTAGGATTAGTATGGTGATGAAATATGTGAACGTGACAAGCAAGTAATACCTAAGCTTTTGAGGAAAGCAAATAGGCTGGAAAATAATAATAAAATACAAAGACAAGAAACTCTAAAGATGCAAAACAAGATAGAAACAGTGGAGGTTAAAGTCAAAAAAATTGAAGCAACAACTTAGGGAAATAGAACCTGAAGAACAAAATGCACAATTGTTGTGTTGGTGATTTGGACACTTGTGAATTTTGTAATGTGGATGTAGAGGCCTAGAAAGGGGTATTTTTCTGGAAGATTGAAAATTGGTGGGTCCTAAATTATGGCTTTGATATTGCTAGAAAAATGAGACAATGAGTAGTTTTAATCTTAATCTTATTGTAGATTGTTGTATCATCTTTTGTTTAATGTATTGTGGTTGTTGTTAAAATAACTTTGGTTGTATAAATCTTGCAAAATGTCCAAAGTATTAGTCAAATTTCCAAATGCTTTAATGGCAGAAACAAAATAGGATACATTGAACTAAGAAGCATGTCTATTGGCTACAAATAGGATAATGTGGTCCTAAACTCAAGCCACAACTTACCTACAAAAGGCGGTGCATCATAGTCAAATCCCCAACCAAAAGAATATCAGTCTGCATGAAACTACCAACCCCTAAATAAGTACACATAAACAACATAAGACAATAGCAAATTTGGTCATTCTGTTCCAGCCCTTTCAACTCCTCTTCCTCATGAATTTCCAGCCCATCTGCTAACCTTGAAAAGAGGTTCTTTACCCAAGTACACATTGTTCGTATTAATCATAATCTTGTCCATCTTAGTTAGCTTTGTTTTTGTCTGCAACTCTCCTTTCAGGGGGTGTACATGTGACTGTCCAAATTGCCTTGATGAACTTGCATTTTGATCACCATTGGCTGACCTAACTCTTCTCACTTGTTTCCAAAGTAGATATCTGTGTTATTAAAGCATTGGACATAATAAAATCACTACCAAAAATGTGTATTAAACGACTACATTACTTACAGATTTTTCCTTAACAACAGTTGTTTTAGGTAGAAGAGTTTCAGGGAATTGTTCTTGTTGCTACTATGATGGTCCCTTTGAGTTTGCATTAGAATGAGGCTGCTAAAAAATTTCTAATTCTGCAGTAGCTTGATCTCTATTGATATTGCCACTGGCCTTTACATTATTGACCATCTCCCCATATATGTCTCATGTTGTCCTCTTTGATGCAACAGTTGATTGAGTTGATGTCTTAGTCCCTCTGACTAGTCTCCTAGGTCCTAAAGTGCATCTTTTAGCTCCTTTAGTAGGCTTAGCAGAATTTTCAGCATCTATAGTAGCAGCTGCACGTTGGTTCGATCCTCCAATTTCAGCTGCCCTTGTCTCGTTACACGTGGCCTTGTTGTGCCCCAACTGACCACACTTTGTATAATGTATGATCACATGTTTTCTCAACATATGAATAGTATTCCTGCCACCATGAGTGTATGCTCTTCCCTCAATGCTATCTTTTCTCCTATCTTTCATGGGTCTACCAAGTTGTACACATGGTATAGGAGGGTTCAAAATAGGTTTATCAGCGGTTGGCCCCTAGGCCTTTCCACCGATAGGAAATATGATATTTTGATAAAGAGAAAAATGCAGTTTTGGTACCTAAACTATGACGCAGGAGCGGTTTTAGTCCCCAAAGTTTGGACGAAAGCAAATGTGGTATCCGATCTTTCAAATTTTGAGCACATTAAGTACTTCTGACAATTTTTTCTCAAATTGCTACCGGAAAAAGTCATGTGACAGTCACATGTCCGGCCACAATTATATAAAAAAGGGCCAAAAAAATGTCAAATGCCATTCTAATACTAAATATTAAATTTAAGGACTAATAACGTAATAAACAAAAAATCCAAGGACCTAAGGACTAAATAACATCATGAGTCAATTAAAAAATAAAAGAATAAGACAACATCACATAGTATCTGTTTCGTTCCTCTTGCTTCGCGCTCAAATAGAAAACCCAAGAACCGAACTTCAACAAAAATTCAAGTTGGCTCCAAAAATTCGAAAAAACTTGGCAGATTCTGGGGAGCATCAAACAATTGTGAACCGATATGTCAATCAGAAGCGAAGAATTGAATAATGAGCCACCCCCAAATGATGGTAAGTAAATACGGCTGACCTCATCTAATTTTTACAGCAATATTGAGTTTAGGGTGAAATTAGAAGTAACAAAATATCATTTATCATCTGAAAAAACTAATCTTTGGGAGTGTTAAAGCAAATGGACAATGGATTCTCCTAGAAATTACAAAAATAGTTTTAATCCAGAGTATAATCTACTGTATATCCCATTTTTATGTTTCAATATTTGTTAGTTGTAGCTAAAATATCAAATTTTTTTTTGCATTGCAATCGGCATTTTATAAGTGGTTTTGTTGGAGTATTAAACCCTTAGTATTAATTTGAATGTTGATCAATATGTCTTAATTTTCTTACATACATAATAGTGATATGTGCTCTCGTTTAACTGTTTGAACTATTCTTCTTAAAATATAGGAAATGGTAGCACTAAAATCACCATGAGATGCTATATTTGGGGAAAATGTATAAATGGGCCTGATGCACATTATGAGGGAGGGGAAATATGTGTGTTTGATTATGTAGAAGTGACTGGGATTAGTCTGTTTGAGATGGATAGAATGCTTGAAAATGAAGCAAGGGTCTACGGCGATAAAAGGTACCATATTCTTGTAGAAGAGTATGGATTTCGCAGGCTTTGGCATGATAAGGAATTATATGCTTATTGTGCAGATTATCTAGATTATGGTAGGCGTGTTGACTTGTACATTGAGGTTTCTTTTGCTAAAATTTTGAGGTTACAAATGGGGTATGATTATGAGGAGGATGATTATGATGATGATTATGTTTTAGAGGGAGGTATAAATGGTGAATCTGAAGAACACAATGGTTGCAATTCAGATGCTAGCTCAGGGGAATTCTCTGGTAAGGACTCGGACTATGAGATGGAGGAAGAGGATGATGATGATTATGAAGATAATGTAGATCAGAATGTAGAATGGTTGGGGATTGAGAATCAAGTAGAAGAGGAAAGAAAAAAGATTGCTAAAGGCAAAATGATTGCTGCAGCTCAGAGGGATATAGGAAGTGATTCTAAGAGTGATGTTGATAACTCTGATGTAGATGCTGCGCCAGATTCTGAATCTGATTTTGAAAGTCTACATGGAAGTGGTGATGAACAATGTAGGAAACCACCAATGTTTAATCCCAAGGACATGCATAATCCTAAAATTAAACTTAAACAATATTTTAGCAACTTCAAGGAGTTTAAGGAAGCGGTCAGAACCTGGAATATAAAGAGAGGAAGGCCATTTAAGTTTGTTAAACATGACAAAGTTAAAGTGATGGCCAAGTGTCCTAGAGAAGGTTGTGATTGGTACATCTATGCTAGAAAGTTGAGTGGGGAAGGCAGTGTGCAAGTTAGAACCTTTCAAAAGAAACACAAGTGTGGGTTCTCTTACCATAATGAAAGTGTAAGATCAAGTTGGGTGGCAAAAAATTACTGTGAGACAGTTAGAGAAAATCCGAGGCTAGATCTTAAGAGCTTTACAAATAAGGTAATGAAGGAAAATAAATGCTTTTTAAGTAAGTATCAAGGCTATAGAGCAAAAAGAGCTGCCACAAAAATTGTGCAAGGAGATGAGACTGATCACTATAAGAAACTGCCTGATTATATCAATGGAATAAAGAGGAGTAACCCTGGAACTACTGTGATTATGAAAGTAGTAGATGGGTATTGTGATGTTGTCACAAGACAACAAAAGTTTCAAAGATTGTACATGTGTTTTGCTGGGGTTAAACAGGGATTCCTAGCTGCTTGTAGACCTATTTTTGGCTTGGATGGGACATTCTTAAAGGGTCCAGCAGGAGGGCTATTGCTAACTGCTGTGGGAGTTGATCCTAACAATGGATTTTATCCCATTGCTTATGCTGCAACTGAGGGGGAAACCAAAGATTCGTGGATGTGGTTTCTAACATTGTTGAGAGAGGATCTTCAAATTGAGAGAGACTATGAATGGACTATAATGAGTGACAAACAAAAAGGTATTATACAAGCATGTGAGGCAGTGTTTCCAAATTGTGACCATAGATTTTGTGTTAAACATCTACACAGTAATTTTTCAGTTGCTGGATTTAAAGGAACAACTTTGAGACGTGCACTATGGAAAGCTGCTAAGGCAACCACACTTGCAAAATTCAGTACAAAAATGAGGGAATTGGCAGAAATTGACATTGAGGCTGCGAAATGGTTGGGTACAAAGCAGCCTATTGAATGGACTAGATCACACTTTAGAACCTTTTCCAAGTGTGACATGTTGCTAAACAACATATGTGAGTCATTTAATAGCAAGATTCTACATGCTAGAGAGGAGTATATTGTGGGGCTGATGGAATCTTTGAGGCACTACGTAATGACCAGATTGCAGCAAAACAGAGATATGGCTAAGAGCAAGTGGAAGAAATTGAAATTCTGCCCAAGAATCATGAAAAGAGTGAAGAAAAACATGGATATGGCTACTCAATGTTTTCCTATTAAATCAAATGATGATGATTATGAGGTTGGCTGCCCTTATGGAGAAACATATTGTGTTAATATTAAAGAGAGAATGTGCACTTGTAGGAAATGGGATCTTACCGGGATTCCATGCAGCCATGCAATTTCAGCAATCTGGATAGCTCGTAAAGACCCTATGGACTTTATTGATCAATGTTATAGTGTTGAAGCCTATCTCAAGTGCTATGCTAATTGTATTTTGCCTGTCAATGGGGAGCATGATTGGACACATACTCATGTTACACCTCCACTTCCACCAACATATGGAAGAGCACCAGGAAGGCCCAAAAAACTGAGGAAAAAAGGTGAAGATGAAATACAGCAAAAAAAAGAGAAAGGGAATAAAATGAGTAGAGTTGGGCAAGTGATTAAGTGTAACTACTGTGGTGAGAAAGGGCATAACAAAAGGTCTTGTAATATTCGGAAGGAGCAACTTGAAAATGCTGCAACTGAAGGCACTCAAGCTACTCAAAGTGCAAGCCAACAAGTAGGATCTTGCACTGAGCTATTTGAAATATCTCTTAATGAAGCCTCATCTCAAACTGGTGCTGATACAACGGTAGACAATCAATGTGTAAGTAAAATTAAACTAAGTTTCATTAGTTATAATATTCATTATGTTATCCATATTAAGTTAGTTAATAATCTGTGTGCAGGTAAACACATGTAGTGGACCCGCTAAGACGATTGCAAGAAAAGGAGCAAAAAGAACTTCTGTACTCTCTCTTGTAAGATTTCTTATACTTGTGGCACTGGTTTTCTCTTACTTTATTTAAAGTGACAAATATCTCTTTTGGTTGATGTAGGAAAACATTGTGCTTCCAAATCAGAGGAAAACAAAGGCACAGAGATCTTAACGACAAAACATGGCAGCTACTGAAGATATAATTTCGTCTACTCCAACTCCAGAACTTAACTTGCATCAAGTGTCCAACATTCCATTGCCTCAGATGCCATATATGAGTCAACCTGATCCAGTCCAAGTTCCCAATTTTCATATAAGAGATACAAAGTCTTGTATAATAACAAATATTACTGGTGGTCAATCTGCTGGGGGATCTTCCAATGGCTAATGAAATTGAGGCTGCGTGAAGTGAATCTATCTTAATGAACATTATCCCTTGTAACAATGCTTTTGTACAACTGCATCATATTTGGTACCTTATGTAACATTACCGTGTTACTGGAAAGTCATCTTTTGTTGGATTAACCAGTTGGATTGGACATATATTTTGTAGTGGTTTTGACTCTGTGCAATTGTTTGTAAGATTTTAGTTCACTGGAACTTGATGAGTTTACTTATTGTGGTAACTTTGTGAGTCCTACTGGAGTTGAACTTGCTGCAGAAATTGCTGTTGATTTTCCAGAAAAGAAGGTTGTTTTGGTGCATGATAGACCTAGGTTGCTAGAGTTTATTGGACCCAAAGCTTCCAACAAGACTTTAGGCTGGTTGAAAAACAAAAATGTAGAAGTGAAATTGCAGCAACCTGTTCAGTTGGTTAGAAGTTTAGATGGAAGCAACGCTTACATAACTTCATCTCGCGAAACAATTAAAGCAGGCTGCCATTTTCTGTGCACTGGAAAACCAGTGGGTTCGGCGTTTTCTCTTAGTATAAAACCATGTTAAAACAGGGCATGGTCTTTTGTTTAGCATAATCACGTAATATCCATGCTTGAACAAGGCATGTACTTGACTAATTCCAGTACATAATCAAGTCACAAATGAGCTCCAATTCCAGTACATCAATCCCAAAGAATTCTTTTTTTTCCCATCCATAATGCAGAAATTAATCTGCTGAATAACATTAAAAACATCCATAAAAAGGGTCCAATAACATTCATTTCATAACAACAAAATTAAAGGGGTAAATCCAAAAAAGTGCCAAATTATAATATTACTAATAGAACCTCAGACTTAGTAAATCCAAGAAACAAAACAACCTAAGCAGTGAGAACAACAGCCCCACCAACTTCCTTAATCTTTTTCTCAGCAGTCTTGGAAACCAGCTTGACCTTAAAAACAACAGGTTGATTTTCAGGCAAAACTCCCTTACCCATAACCTTAAAGTATCCGAATTGGGTGATATCAATCAAAGGGACGTTGTCCTGGTAGCTTTTGTCCTTAGCTTCTTGAGGAACCAAAGACCAGAGCTTATCAATGTTGACAATGAGGCAATGGAATTTGTTACGGAGCTTGTGGAAGTACCTCATACCAACTTTTCCAAAGCAACCCGAATGGTAATTGGGTTTTCTATTTGAGAGCGAAGCAAGAGGAACGAAACAGATACTATGTGATGTTGTCTTCTTCTTTTATTTTTTAATTGACTCATGATGTTATTTAGTCCTTGGGTCCTTGGATTTTTTGTTTATTACGTTATTAGTCCTTAAATTTAATATTTAGTATTAGAATGGCATTTGACATTTTTTGGCCCTTTTTTATACAATTGTGGCCGGACAAGTGACTGTCACATGACTTTTTCCGGTAGCAATTTCAGAAAAAATCGTCAAAGGTACTTAATGTGCTCAAAATTTGAAAGATTGGGTACCACATTTGCTTTCGTCCAAAATTTGGGGACTAAAACCGCTCCTGCGTCATAGTTTAGGTACCAAAACTGCATTTTTCTCTTTTGATAAATTTATAAGAATAAATTCTTACTATAATGCTTATGAGTATACTTTTGTGGATCCCTGCCAGTTTTGAGGATAGCAAAAATTACATGACAACAAGGCAACCTACTGATCTGCCATAAATTGCAAGTACATGTCCTTTTTTTTTAAGTAAACAGTATATTGTTCCCCTCGTGGTCCCTTAACTTGATAACCCTCTTGGCCATTAGTTATTGACCTCCACTTGCTAGAGTGGATTTCCCTTTCAGTTAGCAGTTCTTGTATTTCTAGTCCCATTGTCCTAACATATTTTTTTCATCTAAGTAGCCTTACTTGGTATCCTTTACATTACATACACCCCAATCCTCTCAACCATTCCAATTATAGGCATATCTCTTGCGCTTATAATGTGTGAATTAAATGTTTTAGATAAATTATTGACTAATATATCAGATTTTATATGGTTGGAGAAAAAAACCTTACACTAGTGTTGAGGAGGTGCTGCCTTTTTTATCCAAGCATGTGCAAGCTAATCATATTGTCTCATTTGTTCTAGTTTTGCCTCGTACTGCTCAATAGTACTTGCTGATGCAATACTCCAGAACCTCTCTTTGAGTACCTTTCTTGAGTGCTTTTTTTTCTTGAAATTCCTATACATATGCTGGACACAAAATTTGTACTCAGCATATGGCAAAAGCTCCAGCAATGCACTGTCAAGACCCTGTTAATAAATGTAGATTATAATGTTAGTAATGGCCAGGTAATCCATAAAGTAATAAGAAACTGAGTTCACTTGACCTTTTGTTGGTCTGATATGAAAATGATTTCCCTATCAACAGCTGCTAAATCTAGATTCGCAATCAACAATATCAAGAACTAATACCATTACTCCCTTGCCTTCTTTTCAACTACTTCCCAAACTAATGGCTATCACCCATTACTAGAATATGCCCCAATAGTAATCAACAATTGATCAGGGTATTGTCTCTTTATGTAACGTTCATCAAGTGCAATTATGGGTCTACAACCCTTCCTAAAGCCTTTTTTTAATGGTCTTGTGATAGCCCCACCTTACCCTAAGGCGAACCAAAGGGCTCGACGGACCGCCTATCCAGCTTTCGCCGGGACTCAATCATATCTCAATCAATTCCGAAATAAAATCACAAGAATTCGTATAACCATAATCCAAAACTTAAAGCAAAACTCATATATATTGCTATATCAAAAGGAAGTACAATCATCGAATATACAAAGGTTCTCAATTCTTCATACATCCAGCCCGTGCCAAGCACTAGGGCGAGAACCATTACAAAAAAATCAAGAAACTAGTCTAGACTAGTCTATACAAAACTCCCGTCCTGACTCGCCTTCCCTACTAAGGAAAACAAAATTAAAGGGATGAGTTAAAAGCTCAGTGAGGTTCAGAACACATAATCAAACAATCAATTCAATACATTAAACATAGAGTATCAATAATTCAAGAAACATTTACAATGGAAAGCGATAATAGCACATTCATTAAAAGGATACGGGCTCACAGGGAGCCATTTATTCGTTCGTTCATTCGTTCTCCTGTCATTCCCCTTATTCCTCCAATCATTTGAAAATGCATTTTTGTAAGTAAAACCCCTCATTTGCATTGACATTCGTTCGTTCATTTCATTCACCCCCTCCTGGACGTTTGCCAGGTTTCACCCGACAACAAGGTAATACTCGAGTATACCAAACGTTCACCCAAGGTCACCAAATCGCCCGACCGAATCCGCTTCTGGCTCAAGTCGACAGGTAACAAAGGGCAAGGGCCCAGTTTAGCCAAACGGTTTACATTCATGCGCAACTAGCATTTAATCATTGAAAATTTCACATTTATTTAGGTCGAGTGCGATAAAGTACACACTCGCCTAATAAAATTCGTTTTAACAGTCATCGCTAACATGGAACATGTAATCATACATCCACCACAAGCCATATAGTCAAGAACAAGCCATATAGTCAATGAAAATATAACAAACAAGAAACACTCACCTATTTATGCAAAATAATATCCAAAATATCTTGCCGGATAATACCGTCAGTCACCGATGAACCCTAATATAATCAAAAGAACGCATTATGTTTCACTATCAAAGATTTAAGTGATTCCAAGAAAATTTGAATACTAGTACAAAATATAAATATGGTTTTGGTAGTGAAAAAAGTACATTGAAACCAAAGGACATAAATAAACTATTTGTAAAACTTATACTCACTTGTAAAACTTTAAAATCTCTATTTCAATAGCCATTCCATAGGCTCAAAGTCACACAAGTACAAAATCAAGTTAGGAACATGTGCGGAAATGGAGTTTGTGTTAAGAAACAAAAGATAGATTTGACGTTGTTTTGCGTAACGGACACAACCGAAGCTACGTTTATCATATTGGGGTGAAATTTATACTATTTCGAAGCTAAGGCAGAGAGCTACAACTTTTATGAAGACTACTTATTCCAGTTCTCACCCTAACTAGGTCAAATTTACCAAAATAACTCCAGATTTTCCAATTCGAAGCCTACTGTGAAATTCAACTAGCAGTCCTGATTCATTCACTCATATCTCATCACACACCACTCCAATTCAGGTAATTCTAAAGCCATTTGAAAGCTAAGATACAAGGATATAATTCATAAGAAGACATCAACAACCAATTCGGTAATATTCCTGGTCAAACTAACTACTTACAGAGGCTGATTATCATTTTTGACAGAAACAGGGCAGTAGGGGCAATTTTGTCATTTCACAAGATAGCCTGCTCTGATTGAGCTAAAATTTTGTAGGCAATTATAAAACATCATTCTATACAACTTTCATGTTTTATACTAAGCCTAATTCGGCTTCTATCATAGGCAAACAGAAACGGGCAAAGCTGAAAATAAGATTTCCTGAAATCTGAAATTTGGGGTTTAAAAGGGAAATCTCTTCATTTCTTGCTTAAATCACTACCACAACCTCTTATACAAGCTTACATACATCATCTACCATCCATACAACAAGTATGAGAAGGGAATTATTCAAACCCTAACTCAAATGCATCACTCCAATCATCCAAATTTCCTTGATTTAAGCATCACAATTACAAATACAAGTTACTAAACAACTACAACATGATTAAGGGAAAAAGAAAAGAGTGATCAGCCATTTTACCTCAAAACCAGAGCTTGCAAGAAGGATCCTCCACTTCTCCTTGAAATTTTTTGATTCCTCAAGCTTCCCAAGCTTCTAAACTAGTGATTAATCGGTTTAGTTTTTTTTGTTTTCACTCAAAATGTTGGATTCAAGGTTGGAAATTGGAAAGCTCTCTTCACTCTTCCCCCTCTCTCTCTCATGGCTGCTAGGTAGAAAATGAAGGCTCAATGAAACTTCAAGAAGGTTAAAAATGATAGAAATGAATTTGGGTCAAAGGTGACAAGTGTCACACTTTGATTGGTAGTCAAATTTTGTTCTTTTCTCTCTAATTTTTTGTCCAATATTTCAGCTGCCTTGAAGATATTTTGGGGCTGATATTAATCACTTAATAGCAAAGAGATTAAGGTAATAAAGTAGTGCTCAAGTGGTGCACTCACTCGGTAACAAACGGTACCCGTCGGTTCAACCCGTTTTTTCTTAAATCGCGTATACTAGGGTTTTATCTTATAATTAACTAACTTATTATTATCACTTCTAATCACACACTTAATATCATCTAAAACTCACTTTTAAGCACCAAATTTGATCCACCCTCTGTACCGGATAGTCACACTATGAAAAGGCGTAAAAACCCTAATTCGCGCTAACTTGAAAATGAAAAAAACCCCTAGATTTTATATTCATTTACACTTATTGTGGTGTGATTGGGGAGTAAGGCTATTAGAAAGTAATAATTTCCAAATAAAAGAGAATTTTAAGAAAAATGTGAGGAATTTTACAATTCCATTGTTTACAATTAGGGTTTCGATTAAAATATAAGAGATTTAAGAAAACCGGTTAGTCACAAGTAAACTAGTTTTTTTTCTTTTGATTAGAATTTAGGGTTTCTAATCTTTAAAACAAAACAATGTCTTAAAACAAAAAAAAAATAAAATATAGAAACCGTAATATCCTAAAAGTCGGGGCATCACACAAGACAACAATCGAATCTCTTGAACTTTGGGTTACAATTAGAGTCACTTCTTGGAGAGTATACAATATTAGTGGTGGTATCAGAATGAGTTTTTGTTAAACTCTTTAGCATACTCCCAAATATGAGCATATTGCTCACTTGTAGACCCTTTATCATCTTTTGGACTAGGATCCTAACTTTGTAAGCCTTACTTATTGTAATCTCACAAATGTGCTACTCATTAATACTCTAAATAAGTTGTTGAATTGGCACGTCCATGTTCACTCTAATTGTCTTTTAATATCTTTTAGCAACTCATGAAGTGCTCATGTTCTTATTTTTCTAGGCATGACTGTAGTTATTGTGCTCATCATTCAAGTTTTTTTTAAAAAAAATAATATGTCCCTAAAGTTGGTACCTTGGATGCATACACAAACTATTTGCAAGAATCTCTATATTTTGCTCTCATTCTTGTCTTGCCACTGGTATACAAATATAAAGGTCTTCCGGCCATTATTGAGTAATTTTTGATAGTTTGTTTGAATTCTTTTTTGTCCCAAACTTCTGCCCAACACAAAACTGTAGACATCTCATATCCCTTGCTGCATTGAAGTTTGTATATGTCACTGGACACATTCATCTGATGAGCTTGGATCACTGTTAAGTCCCACATACACGATATCATCCAACAGTGGATTGTGATCACCTTCAGTTTCAACTCCACCACTAGGCTCACAAGCTTGACTTTTTCTTCTTATTGATTTCTTTTTGCTATTTCTAGAGGGTCTAGCTTCTCCTGCCCCAGGTTGTGCTCTACCATTTGCATCTTTTCCTGTTCGAGTTGGCTCATCATTAACTTGACTCTCCAAGTTTTCACTATTTCGGTTTGGGTCTCTATGTGGAGTTGAGACTCATGTTGCATCATGCTCTCATCTCTACAATACCCCGAATAAGCATCAAGGTTCTTATGATTATCAAAGCATGAATCATCACCATTGTGATTATCTTGCTGCTTTTCTGCTTCACCATCACCTTCACACTAGATATTTTGTGAATGACTATCACCTCCATCAATGGTATTCTCCTTCCATCCCAAAGTAGCAATTGGCTTAGCACGAAATGTAGTGCTAAAAGCATCCTACCTATTGCCTCTTTCTCTAATAACACAAGGCCTCTTTTGTTTGGTTGGAGCTAGTGGAACATCATGCTTGATCTCTTCTATTACAACAGATGACTTCTTTTTTAGGGCTTCCTTCTCCAACTGCCTTTTTTTTTTCCTAAAACTCGTATATTTTTTCAAGTGTATGTGGTCACAATATACTTCTATCAACTTATACTCATACGTCCACCTACAAAATTCTTTAATGTTTTCATTAGTTTGAAGTTTCATTAGACCATGTGTTAAATCACTTATGGGATCAATATAGTAATACAACATGCTGTTGGAGTGCCCACAACTCTCTACCATTCTGTTTATGTCATGCACTGACATTGACTCAGCATCACAAATATCGAAATAATCAATCTCCCCTCCAATGTAACTCTTGTATTTGTCTTCTTGAATCCTACATCCATGTTGCAGTTTAATTAAAAATAAAGAACTCTCAAGCATTGTGCTAATAGAATATGATAAAAATAAAATTGCATTCTTGAAGTTCACACAAAATTTATTTAGAATTTAAGCACAAATTCCCTTTATGCAATAGCCCTAGTCAAACAATGTGCAAAAAATTTGAAGTTTTTGCACACAATTTATCAAAAAAAACTAAGCTCTTATAGGACCCTTTGTTACCCATTCAGATGACAAAAAAAGGATGACAATTTCTCCTATCCCTTTTATCTCCACTATAGACAAACGACAACTTTAAACCCAATAAATGCTATTCAAATACTTTAAATTGCTTCGCTTTATACTCCTAACTTCAGATACTACACATCTTCAACATACATCTAAATCAAAATTAAGTAGGTTTCTTCTTTCTTATCATACAGAAGGTACGAATTGACAATGTCGTCCCTGTTCCATTTAATCCACTGTATTGCCATCAGATAATAGTCGATTTGCTTGCTTGCTCGCTCAACTTTGTCTTTGATCTTGCATCATAAAATCCAACAATCTGGTAGTTCAATTTTGCTGGAAAAAGGAGAAGTTTTTTGCTATAGTTTGTAAACTTAGAAGTCAAAGAATCACTATCATTCTGTCATTGGTGAGATATGGACTTGTGCAGACAACTTTGCCCCAAAAGCTCTATGCGTACACGTCGCATCATAGTCTTTCCATCTACCTTAACACCAAAATTAGACAAAATGGTAGAAAAGAGCAAAATTTGAGAGTTCAGTGACATTTTTTACCAAAATAAGTTTAGTAACATAAACGTGTAAACAGGAATAGTTTGGTGACATATTTTTTTCATTTACTCTATATTTACATGATGGGTTAAGTGCGATATCTAAGTGTACTAACACCAATAAGAAAAATTCAGTTATGAATGATGCATTTTTTTGGTTTTGGCGGATGCAGATCTAGAAATAAAAGCTGAAATTTACTGAGCTAAAAATAAAAAATTACTATGGAAAAATATAAGGCTACAAAATTTGGGTGGGATTTTGGATGAAAATTAGGCCTTAAGGGTGTTTCCTATACCAGGTATTAAGAGATCCATTTGCTTGAGAAAAGGTATACACAAAAATAGTAGCTTTTGCTGCGAATATCAAGCAGTCATGCAATGAGGGTACTGTTTTATGGAAATTAAAGTTGCAGTGTCATCAAGCCTCTCCAAAATAGGACACTGATGGAACAAGTATTAGAAGAGCGTGAGCTCTTCAATAAACGAACTTGGTGTCCAACCCATTAACATCTCGTACAAACAAATTCTCCTTAGTAACCAAAACAACAATATTGGCCGTTCAAAATGCAAGAATTCGAACTCAGTCTCTAATGTTTGGGTGGAGTATGGCATTACAGACCTAACCGAACATGAAGGTTCTGAGTCAAGCCCTAGAGTGGTTCATGCAAGGGAATTATCGAAAATCAGCTTCTCGGATGCAGAGAAATAGAGAATGAGGTCCCCATGGAATCTTGTAGCTAGTCATCATTAAAGCTTTTGGAAGAAGTTTTGGTTTCAAATATACTGATGCAAAGATCCGTGAACTATGAAACCATGAGGAAATATGGAAGTATTGGATCTTGGTTAGATTCACTAAGATGGGTGACTACTAGAATGACATTATTAATGGACCCTAGTCATTAATATCCACTTCCTAACCATTAGAGCATGGTAACCAAATTTTTACTCTGATAAAGACAACATCTCTTTTGCTGTAATCTGAGTTTGATTACCAGGTTTACCCATCGAGTATTAAGACCATCAATTTCTGAAAAGGGTAGGGAACTTGTTAGGATCTTACTTAAGATTGATACTCTCACAACAATATTTGCCAGAGGAAGGTTTGCAAGATTGTGTGTCCAAGTTAATATTAATCAGCCATTCCTATACACAATTGAGATTGAGGATTTCATCCAAAAATTCAATATGAGGGATTTATTTTTATTTTAGTTGCGGAAGAGTGGATAAAGTGAAAAAGAATTGTCATCTCTATACTCCTGCCTCTAAAGCTGATCGGGGAACAGATTCACCAATGATCCATGAGAAGGCACAATTGGACCAACTTAAGCCATGGAAGGCAGTCTACATCTCAAAACTTGAAAACCCAACAGTAAAATGATGTCAAATTTAATTTGGGTCCAAAAAAATGGAAAAAAAAGGGAAAACTCTTCAAGCTAGTCCACTACTATTTTAGAATGGAAAAGAACGAACCACGTGAGTGGTACAGTCAAATGATACTAAAAGTTCACTGGAACTATATGGAATAGTTCCTAAGGCAAAAGATGGTAGATGTAATGAGGTTTTCCTTCTTCAACAAAGAAATTCCATCTCCTGCAAATTGAGTATTCACAATTGAGGGATAAATTGGAGACTACACAATGCATAAGGTAGCAGATAATTTGATACACATAGAAAATTGCACCTGGTAGGTTAGGAGTCCATAAATAAACCTAAGTCAATGGGGGGTTAGGACTTAAGAAAACAGCTGATATTAATAAGGCTGCAATGGCAAGGATGTGCTAGAGACTTAGGGAAAAAAAGTCAGACTGCGGTAAAAAATATTGACTAAAGAATACATAAACGAAGAAACCTCCAAGAAAGCTAAACAAATTGTGTTGAAGGAGAAAGGAGGGTCAGTGAACAAAAGATATCTCAAATTAGGGGAAGATTTATACAATAAAAGATTAGCCTGGACCATTGGAGATGGAAATACTATAAGATTTTGGAATGATGGGACAAGCCTAGATCCCTTTAAAAAGGTAATTGCTGCCCACTAAGATGAGATGAAATAAACATGCCAGTATCCAAAGCCTTTGGACTTGGATCATTTGGGAACCTCAGCTGCTCTTCTATTCTCTTCCTCAGGAAATAAGTGAGGTTATTAAAGTTATTCCTAGGCCTTTAACTCCTACTATAATAGACCTTACTAGATGGAAAGCAAACCCTAATGGGGTTTTCTCTATGAAATCCAACATTGAGTTATTGGCCAAAGGAGCAGTGAACAATAGAGAAGAACACAATCCCAACTAGACTTGGAAAGTTATAGCCAGAAACAGAATAAAGCATTTTCTCTAGATGGCTTGCATGGACAAGATTGCCACCAAATAGAATCTATTTAGAAGAAAAATTGTCCAAGAAGAATCATGCCTAATTTGCAACTATCCAAGAGAGGACACTAATCATGTCCTCTTCAACTGTCCTAAAGCAAAGATCTTCTAGAATAGCATGGGAGTTCCAAGACATATCATGTCTCATGAGAATCCATCATTCTCTAGTAGACTCAAGAATGCTTGTCTAAGCTCCTAGTACTCTTCCTACTTTCAAGTCCAATGGGGTACCTTAGTTGCCTTGGGATGCAAGAATTTATAGAAACAAAGGAACAAAATTGTATTTGAACCACAGTCTGAATGGACAATTCCTCTAAGAAAGATACTCTCTCTAGCATCAGAATTCCTATTCCTAAGGCCAAAAAGCTGTGCAAGTATAAAGGAAAAACAACAAATTCTCATCAGTTGGGAGCCTCATGCTCCCTAGTTTTTCAAGTTTAATACGGACGGAGCTTCTTTGGGTAATCCTTGCAATGCTAGAGCAAGTGGTATCAATGGCAATCATAATAGAGAATGGGTAGGAGGATTCATCAAGAATATGGAGGGTTAAAACTAACTTGGCTGCTGTGCCTTGGGCTTTAAGAGATGGGCTATACTAGCCAAATCCTTGAACATATCAAAATTACAAATTGAGCATGATGCCGAAGTTATTATTGATGTATTAAATAACTCTGTAGCTAACACTCATCAACTCTTTCTTATTATTTTGGATTGCAAGACCATTATGCAGAGTTTTCAAGTAGTTTCTATTAAGAACATCTACAGGGAAGTGAATAGGTGTGCTAATTTTTTGGCAAGATTAGGTGCAAAGCAAGAGCAAGAATTCAACAATTATACTTGTACTCCTTGTATTTTGAAATTATCAGAAGAGGACCTTAGAGGACTCTATCTTCCTCATTTTGTAAACTAGAAGGTGTACACTTTAATTTTTAGTTAATTTCAATCTCTTTCTTACAAAAAAAAAAGAAAATAGTAAATTTAGACAACAAGAGAGTAGAGAGCAGCATGTGGCTATAAAAGATACTGTTCATTGGTGAGTCCTTCTACACTTCTAAAATTTTCCCAACCTTCAGTCCATACCATTAACTTTTTTAAATAGTGAAATTACCACCACAAACTATTTCCAATTTTTACAATTATTGAAAACCTCAATCCTTAAATTGCATTGTGAATTAGCATGCTTGAGACTGATTAAGTTTGATGATCTTAAATATACTGTAATGCATTTTTCATGTCAAATGAAGATGAAGAAAACATAGAATACATCCTTTGGTATGTATGTCAAATTTTAGTAGCCAAAAATATTTAGGGGAAAATTTGAAAAGAGGGAACAGGGAAATTGAAAGTTTATAAGTAGGGTGTTAGTTTTAGAAAATTTGTTAATGAAATATGGATTACTGTTTTTGAATTAAAATAACTAACAAATTTATTGTTAAATAATTAAATTACTCTCATAATAATCTGCACTCTATTGAATTCACACATACATTTTAATAAAAAATAATGTGTGTCTTACTAAGTATAAGTGTATATCCACATTTCCACATTTAAATCCATATATATATATATGTATGTATGTATGTATATAGACACACACATATACATACACATACACACACGAATGTGCACATATGATGCACATATATGTAGGTTACAAATTGATGTATGTGCACATTCAAGCGCCACTATGTGTAAATAAAGGTAAATTAGTAATTTTACCTACAACAAATGTATTTTTATAATTTATGAATAGTAACCCATACCTTATCTACTAATTCTCTAGAACTTATACTTTATTTATGAATTTTTGACATTCCTATTACTCTTTTCCAAATTTTTCCAATGTTGGGATTAATTATATTGCCTATGTCATATTAATGTTGATTTTCTTTCCCAAAGTCAAATATATGTGGTCGAGCAATTGGTAGACACAGAAGGAATGTTTTAGTAAATTGATACCATTCTAAAGTTTCACTCAGAAACTCAAGAAAATTCAAATGATTAGGGAAAGAAGTATTGCAGCACGTCATATAGCGGCTAATTTCTTAGATTATAGGAAAAAAAAATCCGTCAAATGCACCTCTGACATGGGTATTTCTCATTTTATGGCAGCCGTGTTGAATCCTTTTTTTTTAAAAAAAAAGTCCAAACGGACTGACTTTTTTTAATTGCCTATCAACAGCCGTGCCCAGTTAGCACGGCTGCAGACAGCCAGTCAAAAAAAAAGGGCGTCAAGTGCCTGACACTTGACTGTCAGGCGCGTGACAAAGGCCGACAAGAGGCATTGTGAATCTTTCATCCTTATTTAGCTTAAGGGCTTACATTTGGCATCTTGCTTGCAGATGGTGTGCACTATCAAGGTGGCTTAATTGTTCAAAATATGATGTTAGTTATAATCTTGTATTATCCAAATAAAAGTTCTTCTTTTCAGAAAAGGTTTTTGATGAATTGGAAAGATTGGTAACTTCAAATTAGCTTCTTCCTGGTGGAAAAAGGATATCAATTTGACTTAAACTGGAGAAATAAGCTCCAGAGCAGATGCTTTGTTCCATCTTATCTCTCTTGCCTTTCCATCTCCATTCTATTTCGACTTCGAGTTTCGCCAAGGGTATTGATTTACAATCACTTCTTGGAGAAATATGCTACGTGAGCTTAGCCAAGCTTTAGATTTCTGACAAAGAAGGAATTTTTGGAAACCAGACTTGTTGATTTGACTAGACTTGCATCGAATAAAAGGCAGATTTAAACTAGACAATGTAGGTAAAATAGGCAAAGTCTTGGGACACATGATATACCATATGTTTAACTGCATCAGTGCAAGAGACCAATTTCTAACTTTGCTCTTCTTAACCACCCTGCATGCCGAGAAAAGTAAATGGTAGACAGCTATATGATTGACAAACCCAATTCCTAGAGCTCCAGCGTAGTAAAAACAAGAACTTCAGTGAGCTCAATAAGTAGTAATGATACATAAATTGGTTGAAGGTCAATAAGTAGTAATGAAATCCATGTGTAAATACTGTACATAAATTGGTTTAAACTATTTTTTTTTCGAATGTCAGATGGAGCCGTGTTGACTATGTACGGCTCCAGCTGACTGCTGCGACTAACACAGGAGTCAGTCATGTCTGTCTGTGTCAGTCGCAGCCGTGCTGAGTCAGCAGGGCTGCGACTGACATAGGCTGACCGCACGGATATTTTGCAGAGTTCTGACAGTGTAAAATTTAATTTGCTGCCGTGCTAAATCAGCATGGCAGGTATAGAATGAGAACAAATCCATGTCAGAGGTGCATTTGGCGGATGTTTTTTTTTATACAAATATTCTAAGAAATTAGCCTCATGTAGCATGCAGTTATATATTTTTGGTTTATATACTGTTGGAATTCACAAGTTCCAGATAAACTTTCGAATGCGAGACTTGCATATACTCAATATTAGTAGACCCGAGAAGATCAACACAATAACTCCAATAAACTTGTTTATACAAAATTCGCAAATAAATTATGTTGAAGTTTGATGATCATTTTGAGGAAGTATTTCAGCCTTGAACTTTTCAATACTGTCGCCTTATTAAGCTTAACGCACTTTGAATGTGAAATGCTAATCAGTGGAGAAAGTTCAAGGCAATCAAAGCTCTTCCGATTAAAATATAAAAACCGAACTTAATCATTACAAGGTATATGAAATTCAAAGTTTGGCAGATTCTACCTTCTTTTTAGGATATCATACCTGAAAGATAAATTCACAGTTGTATGGTGAAATTACTTTGAACCCTTAGATTGTTACAATTTTAATTATTAAAATTTTAAAAACTATCATTATTTAGAGATAAAAATTGAGTGAATAGTGCCCCAACGAGAGCAATAGAATTTTCCTCAAAGTTTAAACACTTAGATAAGATTTCTAAAAAAGTTTAAAACTTTCTACCATACTTGACCTAATTCTCAAAATCTTTGATAAAACTGATGTACAAAAAAAATTTTCAATTATAGAAAATAGGTCATTTTTTGTTTAGCACAAAAGGGGATTTCCTAAGATAGAATGTCAATTTCATTAGCTTGAATATCACCCTATCGAAAAAGATACAAGTAAACTTTAAATCAAATCTAAACATTTCTTGTTAGGGCTTTGCTAAAGAGTGTTCAATGAGCATTCATTAAGAGAGTCTCAGGTGTTTTTTTTTTTTAGGTGTGATTAATTTGAGAAAGTGTCTAAACGTAGGATGTGCACTAATTGTAATTATGTATATTCACATAATAAATTAGGTATAATTTAGATGTGCTAATGAATGTGTATTCACATAATATATAGTTAGAAAAAATTTATTGTTATGTGAATGAATGATTATTGTTTCGATTGAAAATTAACCGTTTATCCAAAAGGGCTATGATAAGACTTGGGATTAAGGAATCATGACACATTCTGTTAACTATACAGCAAATACTTATACATACATATATATATATACATACATACATACATGTATATATATATATATATATCTGTGTGTGTATATGATTGATCTTATATACACTGATAGTTTATACATTATCAGTTTTGGATTAATAATAACTAATAAATTTTGAATTTTGAATTTAATTTTTACACATGTATCATGAATCTAATTATGATAGTTCATACACTGTCAGTGTATAGAAGACTCGTGTGTGTATAAATTATGGAGCATCAAATCTATTAATATTGTATTTTGTTTGTGTTTTTCAAATTTATCAAATTTTTGTACAAACCTATGTGCAGTCGGTTCAACGAATAGGTTAAGTATAGTTATAATTTCTCTCTTGTCTAACAACTTTTATCTCTTTTGATAAATTTAAATTATTATTTTTATCTATATATGGTAACTTTGCTTCATGTGAATTTAAAAATTACGTTAGTAAATTCATTGACTTTGTTTTAGAAACTAATAAATCTTCAATGAGAAAATAAATATGCATTTTTTTTTTTTGCCTTTAACTGAGAATGAATATCGATAGGTGTGTAATCATTATAAAGTTTAATTACTATTTCAAAAATAACCGTTATTCCTTCTTTTATGCATTATAACCTTTCATGACCATTAACACATTATATTAAATTTATGCATAAAAGTTGTTAAAGATGGTACTATTTTTTGTTTCGAAATTAATATGGTAGTTAAAAGTTTGGAATATAATTATTTTCTAATATATATGTAAAAGTATTATTGATGAGTTATTTATACCTCGTATCAATTCATAACTAATCACTAATAAAAGTTTATTCCATGTTAAACATGGACAAAATACAGGTAATTGGCTTGGATTGAAGATTACATAAGAAAATAAATTAATTTATTAATTGTAATACTTTTTCCGACGTGATATATGTAAAATAAAATAGTTACTTAAAAAGTAAAAAGTTATAATCTCTAAAATAAATTTTCCAATCCGAAATATATTCTTTTTTGTTCCAAGTGGATAATCAACCTCAAATCCATTGCGAATTTTTTTTTGTGTCAAGAATCCAATGCGAATTTAACCTTGCATGCTAATGAATTTGAGCGCAACGTATCAGAACTATCGGCCCGCTTTTGTTCGTTTCGTACTCGGGTCCTCGATAGCAACGTTCAGATTGATAAACTGGACTATCCGGATCCGGTGGAGCGTGCCAACACCTTCCATCAAACGCGCGTTGGGATCTTCTTACTTAGAAGTGTCGTGACTCGTGAGAGCATCGCTGCTTTAGTCGTTTTGACGAAGGTCACGTGCACAACACGCGGCGACTTATGCCTTTTATTAGTATTCTTTCGTTTTCCATGCCGGAACGCAAACGCCGCTCAACAACACCGATTGGTACACCTTCTTTGTATTTCACCCACCCTTGCGTTCAAACTTTCTTGGTTGGTAGAAGGCGTGAAGGTGTGATGTGTGATTTGTGATGCAAGACAGGTACAGGAATGGCGACGGGAAGATCAATTCAAATAGCTCTTTAGGCCCTAGTTACCCTCTTATTATTCATGGATGCACAATGTTTATTTAACTTATTAATTTTAAGAAAAAACTCATTAACTTTGCAACATATTTGAATTAGTGTTGTCAAACTTGGATTGGAGCAATTTGACCATGTTCGATTATGTTATTGACAAGTGTTAATTAGTTGGACCGTTTTCAGAAACTGTTAATATTATCATGATGTCATAATTATTTTATATTTTTTAAACTTTAGTAATATTGAAATTAAGTTCTTGACTATTTTTTTGACAAATCATACAAAATGTTTCAAATATTTTAGGTCAATAATCAAATATACACCTAAAAATTGTAGTATAAAATGTGGATTCATGTCCAAATAGTGTTCATGCTCCAAAAACAACAACATAATTCAAACACTTCATCAAGGCGAATTCTAGATGACTATCTCTTTATTAATATCTAAAAGGTAGCAGTTTACGTCAAAATAAAGTTGAATATGGTGCATAGAAATATAAAAAGTCACTTGGCTTAAAGAAACAGAAGACATCAGCAAGCACATTCTATTCATAAAAACACGTCTACATGTGAAATCGACAACCAATTAATTCAATTCATATAGATAGCCATTAAACTCTAGTTCATCTGCAGTTTTTCATTGTCATCAACATCAGCATTATCATTTGGTGGATCCCAATAGACACACTAAATCTTAACGAAAAGGGTTATTATCACTTTACCCTCTTAATGTTTGATGTCACTATCAATTTCCCCCTTAACGTTATTTTTTAGTCACTTTACCTCCAAGACTAATAGTCAAACTTAACGGAGTTTATTAATTAAAGTAAAAAGACAAGTTTAGCTTTAAAAGTTATTATCACTTTACCCCCATAAACTATAGTCTCATTATCAATTTATCCCATAGAGTTATTTTTTAGGCAATTAATCCCACTATTAAACCAACTTAACAAGTTAAAAAACTTTAGAGAAAGTACCCTCCTCTTTGTATAATAAAAAAAATAAAAAAATTTAAAGTGGCTCTTTTCATCTTTAGCATCAAGAAAAAAAGTCAAAACATTAATCTCTTTCTTCTTAGCAATCTTATTAATATTAAAACAAATAGAAAGATTGGGAGGGGGAGGGGGAGAGAGATATAGAGAGAGAGAGAGAGAGAGAGCTCAATTCTTTTTTTTTTAAATATAAATAAGAAAGAATTAAATATTTTTATTATTTTAAAATTATTTTACTTTACTATTTACCACTAAATTTCAATCCTAATCCCAATAACCTTAAATTAATACGATAATGTTAGATTTTTCTTTATTATTTTCTTTACAAAATCTAATTTTCTGTCTCTTTTTTTCCTATCTCTTTTTCTTTTCCTAGTATTAATAAGTGTAAAAAAAGAAATTTGAGAAAATCCTTTTAATTTTATATTTTTGAATCTCTTAAAGTGAAAAAAGAAGAATAATCATTTCAACTTTTTTATTTTTAATTATATATATATAAGTGTCAATATATTTAACAATTTTTGACCATACTAATTAGATTAACGATGACATAAAATGCCTAGAAAATAATGTTAAGAATTAAAGCGATTATATCACTATAATTTAAAAGAATAAAGTAATAATAACAATATAGTAATGCTATAGAATAAAAGAGTATTTTTGTTCAAAATTTCTTAACATGTTGAGTTAAATTACTTATGGGGGTGAAATAACTAAAAGATAACGTTAGGGGATAAACTGATAGTAGTGATATAGTTGAAGGAGGTAAAGTGACAATAACCCTAACGAAAATGAGGAGGAAAAAAAAGAGAATTTGAACATAAGACCCATAATTTTTGGAACTTTATTTTAACTACTAGATCAAGATTTTTTTGGCGCACTGAACTAGTTTAGTATAGTATGATTAGTTCACAAGCCAATTCCAAACCAGTTTTTTTTTTTTTTTTTTGGCTTTTCAAGTCAAACTAGATGGGATAGCTTTTATAGATGATTATTTCACCTAATTTTATATTTTAATGAAAGTCAACATTTTTTTTGGTGTTATCATCTGCTCTTCACATAGATTTTAGAATTTTCATTTGGAAAAAAAATTAAAGTGGAATCTACCAATAGCTGCTACGGCTGATTCAACTTTAGCTAACAAAAAAAAAAAAAAAAAATCCTTCCAAGCTTGTTCAAACTCCAAAAATGTTGAGTAATAACTAAGCCCAAGCATCTGCCAATTTCGTACCTTTATATACAAGGCAATTTCGATAATCAACTTTTACCATTTCTTTTACACCTACCATCATCTTTTAATCTGCTTATTCATGGCAAATAAGAACGTATGCCAGATTCTGAAAATTCAATTTCTAAATTCACTTCTATATAATCAACTTTTACGAAATTTGTTGCAAATGAGAACAGCTTATCTGTCATTCACCAACTACAAGAACGGCAGTCTTTCTTGGCACCTTATTTTTTAAGGTAACATTATTTTCGTTAATTTAGAAGTAGGAGTGTTGGGTTTGCACTTTGCAGTCAAGGACGGAACTTCCTGCCCACCTAAGCCCACCTAAGTTTTAGATATTTACACTTTTTACCTTTAAAATTTTAAGAAATTTGAAATGCTTCTATGTATTTTAAGTTATTTATCCCTCCAAAAATTTGTAAGAAATTTTATGTTGATTCAAAAGATTATATGCATATGCATACGCATTTCACCCTCTCAAGCTAAAATTTTTAGGTCCATCATAGTTTATAGAAGGCTTACGAATTGGGAGAAAACAAGGTGAACGTGCCCAAAAGTGAAATGTACACATGAAATTGGTTGCAACCAAAATTTACCTTACATTCAATTTTCCTTTTGCTCCATGGTTTGCACTGTTTTATTCATATACTTAACTATAATTTATTCAATCATTGAGGTTGGTTTAATGAAAGACTCTTAGGATTTTTCCCACTATCAGGTTTATAGTTCAAATTCTAAACCTGACAGTTGAGACTTGAGAGTGGAGGGAGGAGGGAGGGTTGAAAAAATAAAAATGGTTCGTGCTCTTTATTTACATCCAAAAGAAAATAGAAAAGGCTGTGTTTCTTTATTTGAAAAAGGCAATTTTCCAAGGTGAAATGAAAGTATCAGACTTGGGTAAGGTGACAATGCAAATGAGGGAAAAGAAAAGAAAAGTAGGCTTTTTTTGTCCTAATAGGCAAATTTCGATGATCATATAATGGTGTAGGAAAGAATAAAAGAGGGATAAAAATTCAGAACAGATCAAGACAGCCACTAAAATACATAGCGAAACAACAAAATAAGACACGAGAGATGGTTAAAATCATAATGACTAGGAAGTTCATATTCTAAGCCTGGTAACGCACAAGTTTCTTATTTGATTATACATTAATTCATATTTATTGTATGTTCAATTCGTATTCTTCTAATCAACAAATTAAAATTATGCAACAAATATATACATGCAAGAAAAAATTTACAAACTAATTGCATACATGTGAAGGCAATGAAATACGCCAAATAGTATTAGATAAAATTTTCTTATGCCTATTGTACACTTAAAAATTTTGTAGCAATAGATCAAAACAAAATTGGAGGTGCAACTGTCCAAATATTAGCATTAGTGGTGCAAAGTGGAAATGTAGAATAAGTTAAAGAGTACAAAATTAATTTTGACTTGCTAACCCATAGGTACATTGCGTGTGTGCTTGTAAAAATTTCATTAATTTTTTTAACGATGTTGACAATTGGATAAAAATGGGATCATTTGCAAGTGCACAGGATATAATGTGTCCAAATTGACATTATGGATGTATACTAAGGATCAGCCATAAGTTATGTTTTCAGAACCAGACCGGGTATCAACTCGGTCAAACTCAAGAGTCAGGGGTCAATGAGTTTACCGGATTCGATAGAGGTTGAATCGGATGATGTTATAAATAAAAAATTAAAATATTATATGAAAAATACCTAATAACATGTTAATATTAATAAAGGTATATTTATATATATTTGATGTTTCAAATATATTTAACAAGAAAATACAAAGAAATTAGAACAATCAAGTAGCAATTTATATTATTTAATGAGCATTAACAAGTTTAGAATCAAAATTATGGACTTAATTGAAAAATAATACCAAACTTTAAGAAAATATTGATAAAGTATGAAATATTTGAGGTATATTAATAATTTTTAACAATCTAGGGGTCAAAACATAATATTAAAAAAATTTGAATTTTTTCTTAAAAAATGCTTATTGAACCGAAAAATCCGATTTTTCCCGATCAAACCCGATTTTTGACCGAGTTTTCACTTACCTGATTTTTTAGCATAACTCGGACCGGATCGGTTCAAATTTTAAAACACAGGTTAGGAGGTGCAAAACAAAATTAGTCCAAAAACAACATCGATAAATGAAAAAACCAACTACTCGTTCTTAGTTCCAAGACAAAAACTTTAATGTTCAAAATAAAGAAAAAAAAAAGCTAAAATAGGATTATACACCATTCTGTTGCTGGAAATACGTCCATCAGCATCAGTAATATACTAATATTTCACTGTAATTGTGCACATTGGACCGCACAGCATTAGTGGCCCAAAGGATTTTTTTTTTTTTTTAAACATACTTGTGTTATGGAGCCAAATAGTGAAACGTTAATGGCACTTTACAGTGAAAACGGCACATCCATGTGGCTGTACAGGAAATGATAATATGCCATTAAGAATCCTAACATTTGTCCTAGTCCACCAATCCACGGACAAGGGGCCTAACAGTGACTAGAAAAATTGTTCGAGGAGATTTTGTGTAAAATGCACACGACGTAAATCTGTCTGTATGTAGCGTAATTCACTTTCAATAACATGTAACTATAGAATAAAGTTTTATGGATCCTATACATGGTGTGATAAACGAGATACAAAATGAAATTTGACCTTACATATTTTTTTACCAAATCTTAATCATGAACTTTCAGAAACGATTGCTTCTTGTCCCTCTTTTAGGTAGGAAGCCTCCTGCAACCGTTCCTAACCGTTCCTGTCCCTCTTCCAAGGCACAATTCAGTGGATGCACGTAACGCAAAATTTTTGTGACGTAGAGCCTTGGCTATGTAGGATATCCTTGTTGAGATCGAACCGCTCCTCGAATCTAAATTGAAGAATGCAATGCATATTTCTCCTGCAGAAGATGAAACAATTTAAAGTAAATTATGTGAAGTAACCAATTTGAAGCCACATGCATGTTGCTTTGTCAATTTGAAGCCACATGCATCGAATTTAAGCGTTGCTTTAACGAGTTTGAGGTTTTAAAAGTTAGAGGTTTTAGATTCTAATTTCCCTTATTCTAATCCGCTTGCTAAATCCTATCCCTCTCCTATTAGGAGACAAAATTACTTCAACGTAAAATCAGAAAAGAAGAAAATAAAATACAACGACGACCAACCTCATTATAACAACCAGGCCTAATCTTCGAAAACTTTGTTCCATTAATTTTGTAGGATATATAAAACAAAAAACTGTTAAGGTTCGCAAGCATATATCTTCTTTCTATTTATATATTTTTGCTATAAACGAATCTTTGCTTATTCTCTTTTTTTTTTTTTGCAATGATCTTTGCTTATTCTCTTGATGACTTGAACCCAAGATCTACGGTTACAGGTAAAGTGTCTTGCCATCAAAATTGCATTTTTTTTTTGTTATGCAAACCAACTAATTTCATTAATGTAGAATCTTAGATTATGCAAAGGAGAAAGCATTTCCATATACATCAAAAGGTATCATTATTCGATTAAAAAATTTCTGTGGAGCAACAGCCCACTAACAGCGCCTCAATGAAGTCTATTGCTTTTTTATTGTCTAAATACAATGGAATTTCGCATAAATTCTTCCAAAGTATAATAATAAGTTATACCAAAAGCATAACCCCCCAAATCGCTGTACATGTAAATACATGTTTAGACCACTGACTGCATTCCATTTATCTAAATATCTTCAAATAAATAGATATAACCAACATACACATATATGTCCGTGTATATATGTTTTGCACTCAAACTATTAAGATTGATTCAATTGATTAAAACTTTTTTGTTTTATTTTTTTGGTAAGTTGATTAAAACTTTATTATGGGTAGTGAAAACTTCTTGGTTCATCCTGGAGGGATTTTAGGGCAACATGTAGGCAAATTCTATGCCTAATCATCATGATTGATTATTTTGTTTAAGATAAATTGTCTTGGTCATTTCAAGTCCTTTCTAATCGCTAAAAGATGTGAATACATTTTTATCAATAGACATTAGAGTTAGCTTTAATTGAAGTGCAGATAATTACTCTTTTTCCAATATCGACATTTGTTTTTGATAAAACATCATAATTTCATTAGAATCTGCACTAATGACAGAAATTATATCATCAAACATACACAGATATAAAAAAAATAGATTTGAAGAAATGATACTATAGGATTGAAGAACAATAAAAATTACTTTATAAAACTCCAAATTTAAAAAATGAGATAAAATAATTGTAGCTCCACGGACATCTGTGCATGCTTTCAATCACCAAATCTGCTAATTAACTGTTTCAAGTCCAGATATTATGATGAGATCTGCTGAATAGATCCAAGAAATTTCAGATTTGATAATCAAAATTCTAAAAAACTCAGTTCTAATAAAAGAAAATTGAAAAAATTATCAAAAACTCTCACTAAAAAATTTAGGAAAGAAGAAAGCTCTCACTTGACAACCCTAAGGAGAGAAGAAAATCTCACTAGAAAATTTTAAAAGAGATTTTATTCACACAAAAGAAAAGAAATTATAAAAGAGATTTTATTCACACAAAAGAAAAGAAACTATAGAGAGGGTTCCTCCCATGGAGAAAGATAAGAAAATTCTGATCTCTCTCACACGAAAGAGTTGAAGAGAGTTTTAGTTAGAGAGTTTTTTCTAAAGAAAAAAAAGAGTGGAAGAAAATTTATCAAATTCTAATCTAAATCGTTAATTGAGTTCCTAAACACTCCCACTTAGGCCCATGTTATATAGGCATCGATCCCCATATATATATATATTTTCACAAAGATGGTAAATGTATTAATCAAAGTTGAAGAGTTTACAAATCTGGATAGCATACCTGTGTAATCTGCTCATTGTAATTTAGGTGGCATTTCCCATGTGGTCCGCGACTAGATCCTATTAAGAGAGATTTAATCAGCTTTGGGTTCAATTTTTGTTGATGGCCTCAGTGATGATAGAGATGCCTCACCTGGATCAGTTAGCCAACCAAGAGGCAACACCTCCAAATCCGGCCATGACTTGCCCATCAGACCATTGGCCCAATCATATCAGCAGCCGCAAAAGTCCTGCTTAGAAATGGAAAGGAGGGTCAAATCTTGTTTCAACAATAATCTCAAGCAGAATATTCACGAGCACAGGCGGAATCAGAAAAAAAAATGTTTAAAGGGCGAACTCTAATTCAATTAAAATTTAAATATTTTTAATTTTATTGGGAGCAAACATTTGAATGTGCACAAATTTTTTGAAAACATCAACTTTTCAAGAAAAGAAAATTTAATATTTCAAAACTTGGGGCCCTCCCCGCCCCACCCTAGTTTTGCCCATGCTCATGATACATGATAGAAATGTAGGTGTCAAACTATTATTTGACGGGCTACCACATGCCCCCCATGAAACCCAATCATCTCCAGTTATCCTGTACATGTTGACTAGGCTGCTGCTTAGCCATTTCTGGTTTCACGCGGGTTCCAGGAGACACCGAATAGACAATGGGCCAATGACGTTCACCCAATACCTGCACGAGACGACTTTGACTTCTTTTCTTTTCAAGTCTTTGTAAGAAATAAGTATCTTTTCGGGGGTGCCGCGAAGACCTTAATCTAGTGATTAAAATTGAAATATCAAAATTTATAAATTTTGGATTCTAATATCTTTTTTTCACTTGTTTACATCTTAAATCTCATCCGTCTTCTACTAGGATTTTTTTTCCAAGTATCTTATGAGGTAACGGAAGTAAGAAGTAGTATAAGTATGCGAGTGACAATTATAAAAGTTTATTTTGATTGAAAACCTTTTTCCGAAAATATATTCCTTGAATTCCTGCGTTTGGTTGCATTATGGTGCATGAAAATATTTTCTTATGTAAAACATTTTACGTATTAAGTGGTAAAATAACTTTCTTAAAAGACTTGCTGAATTTAAGTTCGGTTGCCTCCACCCGTTGTCCAACCTTACATGACGAACACCGATCTCTATCACGTTAGATAACTACTTCTTTGATAGTAGACAAATACAAGATTAGAGAAAGAAAAACGTAGCCTATGAGTAACATTATTCAAGGGATTGCAACACTAATAATCACCTATCGCTTCTCCTCCATATGTGCAACCCTTTTTCTCTCGCAGTTGCACATTCAAAGACAAGCATCTATTGACGTATCCTCACCGGATGCTTACAAAATTAGACTAAGATCTGTGAAAATCAGGAGGAATTGCGATCTTGACAGAAAGAAAGGAAGGACAAAGATCAGCAATAAGAAACTGAGAGGTGCCCTTAGCCCAATAGAGAAAGTTGCAATGGAATGGAGAGGGGAAAAGGAAGGCCGGTAAAGTAGTATTTCTCAATTCTGATGGCTTGTGCTTCGATACTAATGCTCACTTTCCAGGGAATGGTGGCTTTTGGGGAGTTTTGTGGTAGCGTGATGTTGCAGGCCCCGAATTTGATCTAACGGTTTTCACTTTTTGAGAATTGAACCAAACTCAGGAAAACAATGAAGAAAACAAATATTTTCCCAAAAACTTACTTTCAACGAAAATTTTTCCAATGGAAAGCGTTTTACACCCTAACAAACGGACCCTTAGAACAAGTTTGAGAGTTACAAAGATCTCTTAACCATTTATGCTGTATCGTATTCTAGAACAGCTAAACTTTCTGATTAACCCCTCGAGCTAACGTTATTCTTCTGTTGTCATACACTTAAATTCTATGTAATTTCACCGACATTCACTCGATTTTTCAAGTGTTTGTATGTTTATCAGTGATCTTCAAGATTAGAGCAGTTGTGATGCTACTGTAATCATATATGTTTATCAACACTTAGAAAAAAATCATGGGAGGAAAATAGCAATGTCATAGACACCATTTGTATTTGGATGTGACCAAGCTATCTACATCATATCTTTCCTCATTCCTAAATTTTAAGCATATCAACCTCTGTTTTATAGATACTTTCTTAAAATCTCAAACTTTAAAAGTTAACAACTCAAAATTTTTTTTAATGTATTCATGACTTTTAAAATTGCAGTCTGTGGTGCTATAACTAAAGTCCAATAGTTAGATATATTCTGATTCCAAGGATAAAATGGAGAGTTAGTCAAAACAAAACAAAAGGTAACTACAAGTGAAATTGTCTTGCAATTAATTTCATACCTGTGAAACGAATTGTATCTCGTCTAAATTCAAGTCATCACCAAACACACAATCGTGTTTTATTGCAGGAGAGAAATAGTATCTAGCAACAGCAATGATCAACTGACTATATATAAAAAAACAAGAAAAAAAAGGAACACAATCACAGTACCAAAGTCAATTCCCCATCCTGCATATTGGTAGTAGAGGGATCTCACAAATGCCTTTCCTACTCCCAACTTTGTATTGACACTCATGAAGCCGTTATGCATCCATGAACAAGTCAGGTGCTTAATGGCTGTATCTCTTGCATCCCACCTTCGACCAGACTCTTCATAAGCTCTTCCCTGAAATCAAATGATGATAAATGGAAGTAAGCTTTTCTGTCCTTTTGAAAACTTTCTAAATTATCAAAATCATACGAGGAACAGAAGATTATATATATGTTACAGGACTGAACATTAACATATTTAATTTCAAATTATTTTTAACTTTGGAAAAAGTTAAATTGATAAAGAAAACGTTAGAAAATTTTTAACTTACGAAAAAATGTAATTTTCTAAAACCTGGGGTTTGGCTCTTGCCGCCCTTCCTAATTCGTCTATGGTCAAAACCTAGGATAGTGGAACGAACGGATAACTTGCCCTTTCTATATATATATATATATATATTTTTTTTTTTTTGAATAGAACCTTAGTTTATTTTGAATAGAATCTCTTAACTAACAGTTCTACAAATTTTACCGCAGAAACATCCAAGATGGGGGTATTGGCGTTGACTTTTTTTTTGATCTATCCTAGACTAGCAGGTATATAGATCTGACTAGATTAAAGTGGTGCTCCGACACTTCATTTGAATTTTTTTCACTGCAAATGGGGTTTGAACCCCCAACCTACAGCCGAAAGAGGGGGATCCTAAAGTGTAAGAGGCTAGCAAAATTGTGCTCTGGCAGCTCCTATGGATTTTTTTTACTGCAAGTGGAGTTTGAACTCCCAACCTACAGACCAAAGAGGGGGAGCCTAAAGTGCAAGGGGCTAGCATGTCTACCTGACAAGACCAAAGGAGGTTTTTTCACTGAGATAGGGTTTTTTTCACTACAAGTGGCGTTCGATCCCCCAACCTACAGTCCAAAGAGGGGGAGTCTAAAATGTAAGGGATTAGCAGGTATACAGATCTAATTAGACAAAAAAGTGCTCTAACACCTCATTTGGATTTTTTTCACTGCAGGTGGGGTTCGAACCCCCAACCTACAGCCCATGCCTAAAGTGTAAAGGGCTAGAGCACCTCCTTTGGGTTTTTTTCATTGCAGGTGGAGTCTACAGGCCAAAGAGGGGGAGCCTAAAGTGTAAAGGGTTAGTAGGTATACAGACCTGACTAGACCAAATAAGTTGTCAGGAGAAGCCTAAAATGGGGAGCCTAAAGTGTAAGGGGCTAGAGCACCTCCTTTGGATTTTTTTCATTGCAGGTAGAGTCTACAGGCCAAAGAGGGGGAGCCTAAAGTGTAAGGGGTTAGCAGGTATACAGACCTGACTAGACCAAATAAAGTATCAGGAGAAGCCTTAAATGTATAGATTTGATTAGATTAAAGAGGTGTACACACTTAGGGCTACTATCGAGCCAAGTCGAGCTCGAGCAACACCATACTCGAGCTCGAACTCGATCTCAAGCAATATTACTCGAACTCGAGCTCGAGCTCGAACTCGATCTCAAGCAATATTACTCGAACTCGAGCTCGAGCTCGAACGAGTATATAAATTTGAGCTCGAGCTCGACTCGATAAAATGAAAACTAAACTCGAGCTCGACTCGTTTGGGCTCGAGTAAATATCAAGCCTAAGCTACTCGAGATCGAGCTCGAGTTCGAGTTCCTATTTTCTCAAAATTCAAATTCCAGATTCATGTTAACAGGTTTGCCTTTCCAATATAAACCAGAATTCCAGATTTCCAGACTTCGAATATAAACCATGACTAACAAGTGTATATAATGAAACAGGTTTGCCTTTTCAAATTCATCTCAAAGTACAGATAATATCAGTTAACATCCTCACAAATAAAAGTTAACAAGATGTCGAAATAGACTTGAACCACCACTGATCAGTTAACATCCCAAATTAGTGTCAAAAGTTTCGAGCATTACAAAATACAAAAGTAACAAGTCAGCTTGAACTACCACTGATCAGTCCATCAAGATATCAAAAAATGAACAACACCGCAAGACAAGCACACAAGATTCCAGTATGCATCAAGATTCAAAAAGACAAGTGCAACCACAGCTTGTTTAACAAAAGAAAGGTGCTAGTCTGCTTGGCATCCCAATACGCATCAGAGGCCAACCCAAGATTCAAAAATTGCAGTCCTATCAAGAATGCAGTTGTATCAATTTAAAGGACAAAAGTAAGACAAAAACAATTAAGAACTACAAGATTCCATAAGGACCATACTACTAAACCTGGCTGTTTGAGAGACATCTTCATACTTTCGGCAACCCAACTTCTTTAATTATCTTAACTTGCTGCATATTAGACGAAAGAGAAAGAAAACAAAACATTAAAAGTTAGAAATAATTTAGAAAATAATAAATTGAGTAACTTATGCAAAAATAGTGGTCTCGAATACTAAAATACTGAATATTACCTTCATTTTCTTTTTGATTCCATGGAGATTTCTACACCAGTCTCCGGCACACAGCAATACTTGAACAGTTTCTGGGTGAAGTGAAGCTTGATAGGAGTCTATTACTCGAGTTCCGGCACTAAACGTTGCCTCAGATGCCACTGTACTTACTGGAATGGCCAAGATATCACAAGCCATTTGAGACAACACTGGATAGGAAATTCGGTTTATTTTCCACCATTCCAAGCAATCAAATGCTTTCAGGTCTGCTCCAGTCTTTTGGCGAGGCTTATATAAATAATCAACCAGTTCCGACTTAAGGGGTTCGTTAGTCTCAACTTCATCACAATAGACATCGAAATCATCCCAAGAAGAAGAAACTGGTGCATTTTTTTGCCACCCTTCTAAAGAACAATCTTCCATTGTTGTTCCTTCTATACTTGCCATTAAAGCAACATATTCCTCATAAAGATCAAATAGGACTTTTCGAACATTTGAAATATGCTCTTGAGCTTGGAAAGGAGGATACATTTGAGGGTATGCGAACTCTACAACTCGCATTTTCTGTCTCGGATCTAAAATGGCAGCAATTGCCATTAGCAAATTACAGTCACCCCAATATTTATCAAACTTGGATTTCATCTTTGTTACCATGGCCCGGATGAAGTCGTCTTCATTTTTGACTTGAGCATCTAAAACTTTCTTAATTTTTGCCACCTCTTGAAGGAACAAGTTGCTTGTAGGATAATCAGTCCCAGACATAATATGTGTGGCTGTCCAAAATTTCTCCAAGATAGAGCAAACATTTTCTACTTTATCCCAATCATCAGGAGATGGGCAAAAATCATAAAGTGGCCCTCTATCTTGAAAGCGGCGAAAAACATCTCTAAATTTGATGGCACAATTCAGCATCTCGAATGTGGCATTCCATCTAGTCCGACAATCATAAAGCAATTTTTTTCCAGGTATTCGGAGCTGTTGGGCAATTTTAGCAAACAGCAAAGCTCTTCCCTCGGAGCGATTGACAAATTCCACACTTTCCCTAATATTGTTGGTGATGTCCACTATCTTGGAAAGGCCATCTTGAACCACAAGGTTCAAGATGTGTGCACAACATCGAACATGAAAAAGTTTGCCTCCACATAGCAGCTTTTTTGATCTAGAGAAGTCATCCTTCAAAAGTCGGATAGCAACATCGTTATTGGAGGCATTATCGACTGATATAGTATGTATCTTGTGATCAATTTCCCATTCCTTCACGCACTTAAAAATTGCAGCAGCAATCTCTACCCCACGTCGAGGTGGTGGTATGTGAACAAAATTGAGAATTCTCTTCTGAAGCTTTCAATTTGAGTCAATCCAATGTCCAGTGATGACCATATACTCTATTTTCTGATTTTTAGATTTCCAAAGGTCGGTTGTGATGCTCACTTTTTGCACATGCTTCAACTTGTTCTTCAACTTGTTCTTTTCAACTTCATAGACTGTCACGCAATCATTTTTTGCTGTTCCCCGGGAGATCTTTTGCCACTCTGGCATTCCCATCTCATGATGATGTTAAAACCTTCTTCCTCCAAGATAGTGAATGGATGCTCATGCATTAACACCCAATGTGCAGCAGCCTCTCTCATTGCCTCCATATCAAACTTACCAGTATGTAATGCCGGTAAAGTCGAAAATATCTCATCAGCTAGTTGGAAATTTAGTTTTGTTTGCTGTGCTACCATTCTAAGATGCACTTTTCTAGCTGAACATGAAATCCTATGCCTTAACATGCTTGAAGTTTGCTTAGATTTGCCCCTTGAAAGTTTTTTCCTACAATGGACGCACGTGGCATAGAAAGTGCCATTTTCTTCAATTTCTTCAAAGTCATCCCAAACTTGTGATGTTTTACTTCTTTTTGGAATATGAAATTCATCATCACCTTTATCTTGCTCTCCTTCAGTTACATTTTTCTCCATAGCATTCACTTGTATTCCTTCATTCTCAACTGGAGTTTTTTCAGTTCCTTGATCAGCCACATGTATTTCTGGATTTGGAGTTGTGTTGTTGCTAACAAAACAGGACTATCGAGCAATATTGGAGAGGATGAACCAACATTTGATAGCTGAGGGATAGAAGAAATCTCAAGTGGACTCCATCCACCTTCAATTTGCCAAAAAAAAATCATAAACTTGATTAAGTCTTAAACTATTAGTACATTAATCTCACAGGAATCATTAAGTCCTAAACTACAAGGATTACATGTTGGTTTTTCATCAACCAAGAACATGCCAAATTACATTACATGTCGGTTTAGCCAATTGCATAGGGGCAAGGTCCATTCAAAACCAAACAATGAGCCAAATCTAAGCAGTCAACTTAGTCTTTTGCACAAATCTTTTGTTGGGGACCACTAATTCAATGCCAAGAACAACAAAATGCTTTCAGCAATTCATACGGGATATAGCAAAATGCTTTTAGGTGAAGTGTGGTCCCTCTGCTTGTAGTGCACAATCCACTATCACTAGTAAAGTAAAGCAAAATGCCAAGGACAGCAAAATGCTTTCAGGAATTCATACGGGATATAGCAAAATGCTTTTAGGTGAAGTGTGGTCCCTCTGCTAGTAGTGCATAATCCACTATCACCAGTAAAGTAAAGCACACTATATAATGCTTGACAATGAAAAACAAAGATTATATCCACGGGGGAAATGAAATCAGTTTCAAGAAAGCTTCTTTCCTATCTCTTTTTTTACTCTTAGTCCCTGAGACTCGTGGAGAAAGAACAGAGACAAAGTGCAGAATGAATCAGTAGGTTACCTAGTCCCTGAGGTACAGCAGCTAATCTTGAACCACCAGTAGAAGGACCAGTGTCACTTTGCATTTTTTCTCCAAAAATTTACAATAGCTTTTACTCCATTTTGATTCCACCTTAAATTTAAGCCACAAATTGCTTATTTAATAGCTTCTATTCACTGTCAACAAAACCCACAATTTTTACCAAAGACCCAAAATTAGGTTTTCATTTTCTGAAGCAGAATGGGAACTTAGACTCAAAAATTCACACCCAAATACCAAGGTCAGTCGTTTATTACCTCAAATGAGCTGCATTAACTGCCGGCTGCAAGGTGTTTTACAATTGAGTGACATTTCGCCGCTAGTCATGCTACAAGTGCAGAGGAGAAAATCAGCGGCTCAGCGGGACCATGTTGTGATTTGTGAAGTTGAAACCAAAAGGAGAAGCAAAGCACGACGGCGATGTTGGTTTTTGCTCACCTGCGAGCTGCGATGAAGTACTAAAGGTTTGAACTTTGAAAGTGAGATTGTGAGCGTGCATTCTTGTTTAGGGTTCAGACAATAAGGTAAACGAGAGTGATTTTTTTTCTTGTTTTTAATTTTTTACATTTTAGATTTATCACATTACCATTTTACCATCCATCACTTTTTTAACTAAACATTATTTCATGTAAATTTATTAAAACACATACCCATAATAGTCATTCCATACTTAAAATATATATAATATATATATTATACGAACACTCGATTAGGCTCGTCGAGCACTCGAGTAGTTATTTCAGGAGCTCGAACTCGACTCGTTAAATGTAACGAGTAGCTCGAGATCGAGCTCGAACTCGATTTTACCGAGCTCGAGTCAAGCTTTTTACCAAGCCGCTCGCGAGTAGCGCGAGCTACTCGCGAGCGGCTTGACTTGACAGAACCCCTATACACACTTAACTAAATCAAAGAGATGCTTGAATTTTTTTCACTGCAGGTGAGGTTTGAACTCCCAACCTGCAGTTCAAAGAGATATTTAGTCCTTTTTTTGTGGCCACTAAGCTTTGGCTCAGTGGTTTGTATTGGCATTGACTGGTTGAGCACTTATTCCTCTCATCACATGAATTCCAAACATTAAACCCATACCATGGACTTGCTTGGCTACTAGGGCGAACCCTTGTCCATTTTTGGACGATGGCCATCTCACTGGATCCGGTACCATCCTACCCCATTTATCAATCACATCAAAACCAACAGAATCTGTAGATGCATCCTTGACTTTCCTCCTGTACCACAGGTAATCTACAACAACATACTACAAAGGTACAACAGTTAAAATGTGTAATAACAAATTAGTTAGCCTTCATACTAGATTTTATTTCAAGCTGTAACCATATCTATAGATGATTACCATAGTTACAAATGTTTGATTTTGAGAATTGCACACATCCAAAAAATGATGATACATAAACATAAATAAAAACCGAGAAAAGAACCTACCATGCTAAAGGTGCAAAACAAATAGAAAAATGCAAGATTCTTGCTATTGTTTTTGTCTAGATTTCAAGCCTAAGAGAAGCCTTTTTTGGAGTAGTAAACAATGGTCTAGCTGCGGAGTAAAGCTTTTCAGGAGTAGGCCGGCAATAGTTGATTTTTCACCCATCCATTGCTAGGAAACTCAAATTAATTTATTTGACATGGTAGTGATGAAAAATGGACATTTGTATCTTCCATATTTTTCCCTTTTTTTTTCTCAAATAAATTTTTTAGTATGCCAATATTTGATAATGATGTGTAACTTAATTAATAAGACGCTTCACGTGTAATTGACAGGTTATAGGTTCGAGTCATCAAAGAGATAAGTAAGGAATCACGGTTGATTCTTAAAAAAAAAAAGTGTACCTATATTACTAGTTTCCTTTCTGGCTAAGATTGGAAGAAGTTAAATTTCCCAACTGATGGTAGTACGCGTATTATCATTGATATTACAGGTAAAAACTGGCAACATTGTTGTAATCCAGCCACGTAATCGAGAGTCAACAAACTAATAGGATCATCGACCATCATTTGCAGCACAATATTGAACAGAATAAAACATAATTAAATTCCTTTAGCTTTTTAGCGAAGAATAAATACCTTATCAATCAATTTAGACAAGAGAAGTTTGACGTTATTTGACGTAAATAATTTGTATATGCTTATTATGACTCTGTATCCTCCATCAAATGATTTTGCCAAATTAAAATTTTAATTATGCAATTATATCTAATATCTAATATTCAAATAGATTCTTATTATCACTAAAAAAGAGAAAAAGAACCCAATGCCAATTTGGGGGATTTGGAAATAGAAGTAGATGTTACAAGCCAAAAATGAATATTTCAGAGGATTTCAAGAAAAGTGAAACAGTGCAATTTTGTAAACCATCTAAGTCGTCTGATACAACTGTAGTACTTTTTAAAAATTAAAAAAATCAAAGCAGGTTTGAATTTTTATTAAGTGGAGCCATAAATTAGAGCTAAGGACAAAAAAAAAAAAAACAGTCTGCAGTGGTGGACCCAAAAATAAAAAATTGGAGGGGCAGCCTTATTCATGTATAATACTTGTCATAGATAAGTCGAATGTGGTAAACATCATGGGACACACATGTACGCATGATAGTTAAGAGAGTTTACTTAGACCTTGTTTGATAATTCAATTCAATACTTAAATATAATAAATTCAAACCTTAATATGTTCAGACAAGTTGTGGCTCTGAATTACTTCGACAAAACTTACTCAAAATTAGAAGTGATAAAGTATTCACTTATTAGTTAATGTACAATATGCGTAAATGTTAAAACTTCAATACTTAATAATTTAGTAAATTAACATATTCAAATTTGAAATTTTAGTTTTATCAAATAGCCTTAGTTTTAAAACCTATAAGACATAGGGAAGAGGGCATATATGTCAACTTTCGGAATTTGACAATTTGTATGAATGGAAGGATTTGTGAAATCCTACACTAATTCTAAATATAGATGTGAACTTTCTGAATTTTATTTATGATATGCATGACTAAAAGGCTTAAACAATGAATTGTGTGTATCGTTAGGCTAATGGTAGATCCCCTTGACTGGACCAGGGGTTTTGTTGACGACACAAACATCATTACCTAGTACTGACAACATGAACCACTGGGTCTTTGGCTCAGTGGCCATCACCTACTTGGTGGGGTGGGAGGCAAGGGTTCGAACCTTGCCTCCCATAAAAAATGCCACATTTCTGTGGCTTGTCTCCAAAAAATCTAGGCGGGTGTGCTGTGCACCCGTCTGTTCCGGTGGTGGTTCAGTCTCCTCCGACTTATCCCTGGACCTCCTTAGGCCCGCCCCCTTCCCCTTGGTGTAGGATAGATTAGGTTTATCGTCTCCGACAAAAAAAAAAGTACTGACAACATGAATAATAAATATCAATTAATAGTTTGCAATTGCAGGATCCTATGGGGTTGGAAGCCAGGAGAACCAGTTTAATCTTAGTCATAACACTACAATGAAAGAGGGGTCAACTTACATATTTCATTACAAAATAGTATAACACAGAAGATGAATAGTATACTATACTCGTAACAAACATATTAAGATGATAGCTAACATGTTAACATGCATGGTTTCCTGGGGACATACATGAAATCCTTTCCACCTAATGAAAACCCTTCTGTGCACATTGGCATTGCTTTTGGTAAAAACTTTATCAATTTCAGTACTCTCGCATTTTTTCTAGGGTTTCCTTAGTGTTATCGGGTTTTCTTACCCCAAAAGTTAGCTTAATAATAAAGGCTTTTTTTTTGTTACATTTGTTACCCAACTTATTTTACAATGTGTTGCTACAACACGATAATCTCTCCCTCACACATTGCGTCCTTCGACTTAAGTGCATCATATATTTACTTGATTAGCCGGACTAGAATCTTGATGCCAATATTGGGCATTGTTAGTCCTTTCACCCTAAAGACGTTGACATCTTTTTTTTTTTTTTTTTTTACACTTCTAAATGAATTACGTCATTTGAATGAATGGAACCAAAAATAGTTAAGGGCAGTTTTCACTCGTACATGCCCATAATAATTCCTTTACACTTGTTTTAGGTCTCATTATTTTTTAGAATTAATTTTCTATATATTGAGAGTATGTACACTATCGCTATTAGATGAATAACAAGTAATTTTAATTTAACTTTGAAACCTTAATTTGCATGTGTATCATATATCCAATTAAGATGGATGGATATGATGTTACTATATATAATATTAACTTTATTCTTTTTAGAGACTTTTGTTGGCTTTCAACAAGCATATAAATTTCACCACTACCAAATTATTTATGCCAACCAGCTAATAAAGAAATTCACTAATACAAAAGCATGATATGAATAACAGAAAATTTGCCTTGTATCCGTAACGTTGTAAATGTTGAGCCACCAACTCTGCATTTTGTAGGAATTCTCCTTTTGTGATGGTCCACCCGAGCGAATCATAGGAATTCCAGCCTTTTGGTGGAAAATTGGCCCTAGGTTGCTGTAACGACTCCACCTCCCCCTAGAGTGAACCCAAGGATTTGGCAAACCGCCTGCCCAACTTTCGTCATAACTCATGCACTCACTCGAACCAAATCACGATTTTTAAGCTAAACAATTTCTTAAAACCAAGAAGGAATTACTTGAATAACAACAGCCACAATCCTTAGGCAATAGCGTTAACTATTACAACCAAAATATTTCAAACACAAATGAAAGTTACACTTCCAAATGTCCAAAAGTTGATTAGGGAATCGCACTAACTCTAGACAAAAGCTGGCTAGTCTAGCACCTCCAATTCTTCAATTCAAATTCCTATTAAGGAATAACAATTTAAAGGGATGAGCGGACGCTCAATGAGGCCAAGAAATCAAGCAAACAAGTAGAGCAAGTACCATAATTCAACTCAAGTAGCACATGTACAGAACAACAACAATGGTTTCACGTAAAGCCACAAAAGAACTAAAACATGTTCATTAAGAGGATACAGAAGCTCTCAGGAGCTAATCCACAAGCTTGCCATTTCACAATCTTGGATATCATTTACTTTTGTTGACACTCTGTCAACCATGCAAATAACAAGTCCGTAGAATTCACTTGACACGAATCCCCATCCACCGTTTTACTCTCTACCGGGCCCGAACGTCCACAAGGAATTTGGTAATACTCGAGTATACCCACGCAAGAACAAGTATGGTCGATGAGATAACTTTTCAATGGACTTAATCAAGATGATCGTACTGAGGCGGGATGAGAGTCACCTCCCACTCGAATTGAGTGTGGTACATCTTGCCACTTAACACTAGGGTCGATGAGATAACTCTCCAATCAACTTAATTAAGATAATGGTACTGAGACGGGATAAGAGGCACCTCCCACTCGAATTGAATGTGGTACATACTACCGCTCAGCGCTTTCAAGTCAAGCACAAGCATAAGTTAATCAAGTTCAAACAAGTACATGATCATTCAAGAAGGAGAGGACGAGTATGATAAAGTACACCCTCACCTCATTAAGTTCAATATTCAAACACATAACACGTGGCAACATGTATCATTCAAATCAAGATATCAAGAAACATGTATTTGACACTCACCAACGAGTTACTGGTTAGCAACGTCAAGGTTAGACCTTACACCTTAGTCACTCTCGAAATTTGTAAGTGAATATCATATAGCAAGTTACAATCAAACAATGTCTCAAAATGCCCAACTTGTCTCGTCAATATCGAAGGAAAGATTTATGAAAAAGAATAACCCATATAGCTTAGCAAAACATAAGTGAGGCATACTCACTATTTTGGTAGAAAACCAATTAGAGTGTTCAAGTTAACCATTGGATACAAGTTACTAAACCCATCGTTTTTCCCTCCTTGTGAAAATGCACAATTTTGGTACACAAAATCAAGCTTATGGTTCAAACAAGGTGAATTCAAACAACCTCAAACAAGCTTAGGTCAAACCAACCTAAATCTACACCACAACCCTCGTCTTTACTCATCTATGCTACATGAAAGAAAACGGACAGCACCTCCCCTTGTTTGGCCTTAACTTTCCCTTCCAATTCCAAGGCTAAACATCATGGTAAAACAGTCCCAACCAAAGCCACAAATGATAAGAGGCACTTGACACATATTCTAGGTTACAAGGCTATCCAAGTTCACACATATATATATGTTACACAAACAACCATACCAAACTGGAATTTTCCAACTAAGGCTGAAAATTTGGTACTAAACCTGGAAAATCCTTATTTAGAAGCTAAAAAGTCATATTAAAGTTAGAAATCCTCATACCAACTCATTCAAGTCCATATCAAAACTAGATATCATCATATCATGGCTAAAAATACAAAGCAAAGCTGGAAAATTTCATTTTGCGGGAAAAAAAAGCATACTCTAGCTAGAAGTTCCCATGTTAAACTAAAAGAGCAAATCAAGGCTGAAAGTAACATCCCAAGGCTGGAAATTTGAACATATCCTAGCACAACCTCACCAAACCCTAGCAAAACTCTAAAATTGCCATAGACATGCTTCTTATCCACATATATAGGATAAACAGCCCAAAATAATTGGAGAAAAGGAGATTTTCTAGCAAAATACCTCAAACCTCAAGAATAAGAAGCAAAACAAGGCTACCAATTCCAACTCTCTTCACCTCAAGGTTTCTTTCTCCCTTGTTGCAAGTTTCTCCGGAGTAAATCAAGAGTTCTTGTGGATATCTCTCCAAATCACGCAAAACCAAGATAAAATTTAAAGTTTCTCCTCTTATTTCCCCTCTCTCTAGTTCGGCCAAAAAGGGGAAAGAAATGAAGGCTAATGGCTGCTATTAGGAAGATAAATACTAGAAAGCATCTTGGTCAAAGGTAGTTTGGATAATCAACACTTGTCACTTATCCATTTCTTCTCTCTTTGTTGTGTTTTTCTTTTCTTTTCTTTCCTCTCCTTTTCCATCTAAAATTTGGCCAGCACCTCTCAAAATAAGAAAGGAATGTTTGAAAACAAAAAATGAAGGAATTAAAGAAAGAAAATTCTTGGTCAAGTAGGGGTTTTGAATGGTGTCAAGTGATCATACGGTTCGGTTCAAGCTTGTTTCCTTGTTTCTCTTGTGTTTTTAACTTATGTTTCACTAATGTACTCTTAGTACTTTTAATCACATAGTTCCTCTTACCTAAAACCCCTCTTATCCACCAAATTTAGTGCACATACCTCACCAATTAATCGCATTATCACTATGCGCCATAATTCCTAGCATGCACCATTCCTTTAGAAAAATCATAACTTGACCTTTGTATGTCCAAAAATCATAAATCTTATACTGTTAGAAAATAGATTCAAAAGACCGCAACTCTTTAGAGGAAATGCACCTTCATAAAATTCAGTTCATAAATTAGTCAAATCTCAGCCTCAATTCATTGCTCACCTAAGTGCAAAAACAGGACAGTTTTGAACTTTTAGTCCAATTTGAAAATTTTCTGGTATTTATAGAAAGTGAACCAAACCATGAATTTTACACAGTTAAAAGAGTTATGAGTCTAGTTTCAAATGCAACAAACGGAACTCAATTCAGATATTTCTATACCAAGATAGAATAGATTTTCCAAGACTGCTCAAATTCTCCTGCGGGAAAAATTTTCAGTAGCACTTCCCCTTATTTTCCCTAATTTCCAGCTATTTTCAAGACTTCATTCTCACCACAAAATAGCCTTAAATCAAGCATATATATACACCAGGCCAACAACTCACTCAATCAAACATATACATAGCATAAACCATCACCTACTCAAGTTAGAAAAATTAACTAGGCTGAAATTCATAATCACAAGTTGAAAATTTCTATTATAAAGCCAACGAAGTATATAAAAGCTGGAAAAATCACATGGCAATGCTAATAAGTCATAGCAAAGCTGAAATCAACATATCAAAGCTGGAATTCCACAATCAAAGCTGGAAATTTCGATTTATTACATAAACCATGAAATTTTTCACAGATTCTACCATAATCAAGTCTTAAATCCAACAAAAAGCAAGATAAGAGTGAAAAGAAGGTTGTTTAGCTTGATACCTTCAACCCCTAGGATAACAAGCCAATCAAGAGGGTTACAAAGTTTTCTTTCTCCCAAGACTTCACCAAGAGCTTCCCTCCAAGTTCGATTCAAGGTTTTATGGAGTGATTTTGGTTTCTATTTTGTTGGTCCACTAAAAGGCAAGGATTCAAGGTATAAAAATGGAGTTTTCTCCTTCTCTTTTCTCTCCAGAAATTCAGCCAAGGGAAGAAGAAAGTGAGGGGATAGTTAGTCAATTTTCCAAGATAAAGATCAAGGCCAATCTTGGTTAAAGTTTGCTTAGGTGAGCGACAAATGTCATGCTTAGGTGCAAAGCTTATCTTCTTGTTTTTCCTTTGTCTCTAATGGTTAGTCTATATTGTTTTCCTCTAATCCACTTTTAACACTTCTAGTCATATAAACCCTTTTAGAAAAATATCCGTTTTTGTCCACTAAATTTATTACGCAACTCACTAGTAGGTCCCACTTCTATAATGCATTACGAATTTAATATACACTAACTTATAGGAGAAAATGTTTAAAAATCTTGATTCACTTATAAAAATATCTAGGAAATTAAGGCAATAAAATAAAGTAAGGAAAACGTATTCAAAAAACTAAAAGAAAATAGAGAAATTTTTTGGTCCTCACAGTCGCACTTTACATTACACTCGTTTAGATTCTGCGAAGTTCCTCTGAAAAGAGAAGAAAAAAAATAATGAAGCCGTCAATAGTAAACTAAAAGCAATAAAAAAGTTGTTCTCGATTAATTATTTTAATTGATTATAGATACTAATTTTGGATAATTAATTTTTTGATATTCTCATTTACTTTATATCCAGACTATAGATTTGTTAATAACTAAAAAAGCTAAAATTCACAATAAAAGTTTTTTTTACTAATTCTATTTTTTCTGTATAATCAAATTATACGAAATCTACAGCAGATGAGAACAAGGCTAATATAGCTTAGGACCATTATACTATCATACGATTACCTTGAAAGAGAAAGGAAAACCACTAATGGAAACTCAATGGTGACGGATGAAGCTTCATTTTCGTCAGCAAGACCAAAACTACTAGAAGGATCAGCATGGCCATTGGTCAAGGCTCTAGGTTTAGGAATATAGAGAATGAAAATTCTAATGTAGTTTTCTTAAGAGTGACACTCTAATAAATTTGAGACCAAGTATCTCATATTATAAGAAAAATGGTGTCTTGAATGTTGTCCATTATGCTTTCTTATTTTATGTTATTTGATCTTTAAAGGAAAAGGGATCTTGAGTTGGTTGTTTACCTACAAGTTGTTTGTTGATTTTGATCCCTATCTTTTGATGTTTACAAAACAAATGGATGATATTAATATTTCTTCAAAATATACTTTCAGTTTTGAAATTATTTGATTTCATGAACAAGTGCAATTGAAAGGGGACAAAGTATACTGAAGCTGTCGGACGCTCAAGAAGTCAGGATCGGACGTCCGATAATCGTTGCGTCACTTCGGACGCAGAAAACCAACCTACCGGACGTCCGAAAGAATAGAAGAAAATTTCCTAGTTTTACATCATACCTTCGGACGCAGAAAACCAACCTACCGGACGTCCGAAAGAATTGAAGAAAATTTCTCAAACTCACTACCTGTTGTCGGACGCATAAAACAGAGCTATCGGACGTCCGACACTACCAACGGCTAGTTGACTGTTCAGCTACTTTCTATCCGTTGGAAGCATTAATGAGGCACTTTCTTGGTCCTATATAAATAGTGGTTGGTCAGACACTTCAAACAACTTTGGCACACTGAAGATACAAAAGATCTAGAGAGATTTTAGTGAGAAAATACTCTTCAAAGAAGATTTGTAGTCTTAGTGGTGTGAGGTTCATTGTAAGTTTTTTATTTGTGAGTGAATACTTCATGAGTGTAGCTCTGTGAGGGTTGTCCTGAGGGATAGTAAAACGTCATGGCTTAACCGAGTGGAGTTCGGGGTAAGGAGGAGGTGAACCTTCCTTTGTACACAAGAGTGATTATAATTCATCAATTTGAAAAAACTTGGTTGAATTAATCTACAAGCTCAAGAGGAGTTGTGTGGTTAATTGGTTTGCAATTCCTTCCTTTTTATTTACTTACTGTTACATTTAAGATCTTTGCATTGTTTGTCTCTTGGTTGTTTTCGATCCTTACATTGTTATACACAAATTTCTTCTTTCACTCATTTATCAGTGTATTTGTTACCTAATTCTAAAGTTGGATCCAATTACAATTCCTTTTTTTTTTTTCAAATGATAACAGACTTTCATTAAGAAAACTAGAAACGTTTACATCATTTGAGCAACTGCTCCTATATCATTTTTGGCTAACCTAAGCAGCCAACTAGGAAAAGAAACTCTCCAAGCTATATCAGCATCTAAGTTTAAGGCAAATTTTGTCAAAGAATGTGACACAACAATTCCTTCCCTTTTGATGAAGGAGAAGAAACCGTTACAAAAACCTTTGCTATTTTGTAGCATGTCAAATAAAACAACACTAGCTAGAGGATCCTTCAAACTTTCCAACTTGATCTTCTCAATCACAATCTTGCAATCAGATTGTATAACAATGTTCTCCCAACCATTCAGATTAGCTATGGTCAAAGCCTTCCTGATTGCCCTAGCTTTCTCCACAGTAGCATCACCACATCGCTATTCATTTCCTGCCCAGGCCCCAATCATATTACCACTACTACATCTAGCCACCACTCCCCAGCCAATCTTTTCATCCTTCTGTCTCAAGGCTGCATTAGTGTTTAAGCAAATAAAATCTTGTGGTAGTGGTAACCACTTCCCTTCTACATATGCTACTTCCCTTCCTTCCTCTTTAGGCTCTTCCCTTTCATTAACTATCTTAGAGTACTCCTACCATTCCTATATAGCTTAACCAAAGGCTAATCCCGGACATTTCCTATTATTACTAAACTGAATTAGATTTCTTGACTTCCAAATTTGCCACAGTATATTAATTATCAATTCAATATGACTCCTGCCCTCCTTTCTTTCCTTAGCCTCCACCAACCTATTCCACCAATGCCAAAAATTGTTCCTGTAACCATTGAGACCATTCCAATAAATGGGAGCAACCTTCCATAATAACTCAGCATGTTGGCAAAAAAATAGCATGTGTTCCAAATTCTCTGTCATTTCACCACAACATGAAACATATATCATTTCCCTTCCTCACTCTATACTTCACTACTTCATTTACTGGTAATACTCTATGTAAACACTTCCAAATAAAATGCTTCAATTTATGCTTTACGTTTAAGCTCCACAAAAATTTCGAAGCACCAGATTTCTCCATATTTCTACTGCTACTGCCCCTTTGTTGTTTGGGCCTCTCTTTTCTTTTCTACATATCTTTTGGCAAAGTATAGCCACTATTGACAGTATATTGGCCATAACTTGAGTACACCCACACTAATCTATCCGTGGTTCCATGTTCACTGATTGAAATTTTCTTGATCTTCCTAGAATCTTCCTCATTGAAAATGGTTCTTATTAGGTCCTCATTCCACCTACCATCCTTCATCAATTCATGGACAGATCTCAGTTGATAGTGTTGAGGTTTTCTGGTCTTGATTCTTCCATTTTCCATATCTGGCATCCAGTTATTCTCCCAAATATCTATATTTCATCCATCACCAACATTCTTCCTAATCTCTCTCTGCAACAGCTCCTTAGAACTTAAAATATTCCTCCACATCCATGAATCCCTAGCATTAGTTTCCATTTTCCAAATTGAAAGCTCTTTAAAATACTTCCCTCTCAAAATTTTACTGACAAGTAGATTTGGATTTGTTAAAATCCTCCAAAGCTGCTTAGCCAGCATTGCATCATTAAACTCCTATAAATCTCTAAATCCCAAACCTTCTTTGCCCTTAACCTCTAAGAGTTCCTTCCAGCCAATCCAATGATTTTTTAATTTTCCTTTCTATCCCCCTACCAAAATTTATCCATTTCTCTATATAAGTCCACACCATAGCCCTTTTGGAAACTAACAACAACTCATAGCATAAGTAGGCAAGGCTAGCACAAATGACTTTAACAATACTTTCTTACCTGCATTACTCAACAATTTCTCCTTCCAGTTACTCAACCTTTTAACAACTCTCTCTTTGATGTACCTAAAAACCTATATTTTTGTCCTTCTAATCACCATAGGTAGCCCAAGATACTTACTGTGGATTCATTCCTTCTGGTGCTCCTCAATATTCTTGCTGAAAAACACAGAAGATTTATCTACATTTATAATTTGTCCAGAAGCTACAACATACTGCTCCAAAATCCTCTTCACTTGCCTAGCTTCCTTCATATCAGCTTTGTAGAAAATCAACGTATCATCTGCAAAAAATAAATAAGATAAAGCTAGGCTATGTTTAGCAATTTTTAACCCTAAGAGACACTTATCCTGCATGGCTTGTTTCAGCAAGTTGGATAACCCTTAGAGACCAACAGGAATAGATAAGGGGATAGAGGGTCCCCTTGTCTAATTCCTCTTGTAGACCTCACAGATTCTCTCTTTTCACCATTTATGTTAAAAGAGTACACCATTGAAGACATGCACTTTAGAATCCACCCCTCCATTACTGACAGAAACCCATCTTTTCCATTATTTTCATAACAAAGGGCCACTCAACCCTGTCATATGCTTTGGACATGTGTTGCTTCAAGGCCATAAAAGTATTTGATCCACTTCTCCTCCTATTCAAACAATGGATGAATTCATAGGCAATAATGACATTATCAATGATTTCTCTTAGGAATAAAAGCAGACTAATTATGACTAATGCAGAGCTTAAAGAAAGATTTCAATCTATTTACAAGAATTTTGGATATGATTCTATAAGTAACATTACACAGACTAATTGGTCTGAACTGTGACACTAAGACTGGAGACTCAATTTTAGGAATTAGAGTGATTATTGTTTCATTAATAGCACTGAGCCAATTTCTTGAATGAAAAAAAAAAACTGGAGATGGCATTTATCAGGTCATTCTCAATAACATGCCAAAAATGTTGGAAGAAAACTGGGGTCATACCATCAGGACTTGGACCCTTGGTAGGATGCAAGGAAAACACAACTTTCTTTACCTCCACCTCTGATACAGGCTGATCAACATTGTGTTCATTTGATTTGTGATTACCTTAGGGATTCCATGAAGGATTGAGTCAATTAGCTGAGGGTTACTTGATGTAGAAAGTGATTGAAAGTAGTTCTATATTTCCCCCTCAATCTCTTCCACAGAGCTAAACCAAGCACCATTCTCCCTCTGCAATCCTAAAATGTTGTTATGTTTCCCTCTCCCTTCTACAATGGCATGAAAATATTTAGTATTCTTATCACTCTCTTTAAGCCAATTTATTCTTGCTTTTTGCCCCCAATAGATTTCTTCCTTCTTGTATGCCTTTACCAGTTCCTTCTTCAACTCCATTATTATCCTATTTTTCCCATATTTTTGTTTCTCGGCAATCTCTGGTTTCAATCTCTAAATTTTCTTTTGAGCATTTACATTCTTCTATTTATTCCAGTCAAGTAAAGCCGCCCTACAATCCCTAATCTTTTGATGTAGTTTAAAGAACCTGGAACCCTTGTGCTGTTTTTCCCAAACTCTATATTTTACCATCTTCTATCAAAATAAAATCTTCTCTTCCATATCCTTTCACTAGGCTCAGTATCTAGAAGTAACATAAGATGATTAGATGCATCATTTTGAATATGGGTATACTTTGCCTTTCCATTTTCTTTCTTCCAGTGCCTACTAAAAAGGATTCGATCCAATCTTTTTTTAATTTCTCCATTGCCCTCCTAGTTGTTTGTCCAAGTCCAAGGAGTACCATTAAAACCAATATTAATAAGTTGATTGCTGCTCACAAAATTTCTAAAGCTACTAAAGCTTCTCTCAGGTCTTCTAAGTCCTCCCTATTTCTCATCATTAGACAAAATGTCATTCATATCACCAGCTATCAACCAGTTTTTTCCCCATGTCACGCCCCATTTTTCGCAATGAAAATCGTATTTACAAAAGATGTGACTTTTATTTAAAAATAAGTGAAAAAGGGCCTAAAATGAGACTTTAAAGAATGCAACAGTTTGGGTTCGAAATTTAGTCCAAAAGGATTTTTAAGAAAAATAAGAGTCACCATTTGGTATTGAACTTGGATGTACCAAATCACCCAAAAATATTTTTTAACAAAAATAAAATAAAATAAAACCCTTTTTGATAATTTCAGATCTTTAAAAATAAGAGAAAATGAGTTCAGGAGTTGCGATTGAAAAAAGAGAAGGCAAATGTTCGATCGACTCAAACTTAAGGCATCCTTGCAATCTAGTCTAAACTAGTTGCGAGATTTAGTAAAAAAATTTTCAAATCTAACCCTTAAATTTATCATGTTTGGATGTTTTCTACATGGATGCAAATCTAAATTTATAGAAAATATCGAACAAAATGTCCATTCAAGGGTTTAATTGATATCAATCGCATTAATTATGAAGGCTAAAATAATCTCTTGAAAAGGACACGAGTATGCAAAAATGAAATTCAAAAGAAAAGAAAATTAGATTGTATATAGACATAAGGGATCGAGGAAGAAGGGATGCAATATAATGGGTACGAGAGACAAAAACTCGTGACGTAATTTTCTTATACAGAGATTAACGGAGTATTTAAACTAAAAAGTTATAATCACTCATTTCCCATATTTAAAGAGTAATTCTCCCAATCTAGACAAGCAAATGAACTAATTTATTATTGTAATTTCTTAAATGAGATATAATCCTAAATGATATGATTAACACATATAGAGGGTAGGGGATAATATAATAGAAAGGGTAAATTCCATTTTGTCCCCTCGAACTATACCCAAAATCTCACTTTAGTCCCTAAACTTCAAAATGGGACATTTAAATCCTTAAACTATATAATCCATCCCACTCTACTCCAAATTTTGACGGAATGCACAAAACCTAATAGAATAGTTGCCAATTCTGTTAGTTATTATTATAATTAAAGTTAATCAAATCCAACAGGGACATAAGTGCATTTTCATGAAATCCAAAACTTTTGAGACACTCCAAATCTTTAAAATTATTCACCCATCTACTTTCTCTTCCTCTCTATCTCCCCCTTCATCCCAGCCACACACCGCCCATGCCACCCACTACGGCCCTTGCTTGTTTTGCTGTTGATCCCTTGTTTAATGTTGCTTCAACAACTTGGACATAAGGCCTCTTTTGCCATGGCAACAAGACACCAAGCCTTATCAGCTTTGACTACTCCTATAGGTGCAGCAGTTTCTTCCCATGGTGCCCATCTGTCCTACGAATTGAAGGTAGTGCCAAAGAGGATAATAAGAGGGCTTCACAGGCCCGGGATCCGGTCCCCTCCTCCAAATATCAATCACCCTACTCTTTTTTGCCGTTCTATGCCATATCCACCCCTAGAACCAGCACCACCACCATCATTTGCACCGCCGCCACCCCCACCTCCAGGTCCAGCAATGGGATGATGAATAATGTCTAGGACACTTATAATTGTGTCTTGTAAGTAATGTACGTGCGTGTTTGAACTCTGAAAAGATGTACTATCAGACGATTTTAAATTTTAGACTACTTATTCAGATTCTTTGTCATCTTCTAATATTTTGATTTGGGTGAATTTTCCTTTTATTCTGGGAAAGATTTTCAAATTCATAAATACTCAAATCTTTTGTCGCCTGTAAGTTGTGTCCACTCATATGGTGGGAAAGGGGTGGAACTTGGTGGTGGGTCATATGGTGGGAAGAGAAGAGAGCAATAGAGCAATGGAGAGCTAGGTTGATAGGGAAACTATGGAAGGAGAGATTTTTGGTGGGGCGAATGAAGAAGAGGGAATATGAAATTGGGTGGGGCGGCTATGGATTGGTATGACAAGCATTTGGTGATTCCTTCTGTGATAAACATATGTTTTTTGATTCATCACCAGGGAGGAGGAGAAGGGAGTAGTAAAAGGTGGCGGACGATGATGGCAGGAGAAAAGGGAGGTGATGGTGTAGCAGTGGTGGATGTGCGGTAATGGAGGAAGAAGGCAGCGAAGAAAGAAAGAAAAAATAGAAAAGGAAATGAAAGGAAAATAGAAAAAAGGTGGAAAAAAGAAAAGGAAAGTTTAAAAAAATGGTTTTTTTTGTTTAAAAAAGAAAAAAATTTAATTATTATTAATTAAAGAGGTAAAATTATCTTTATCTCTCTGTCTTTTTGTTTTTTTTTATATTGGGTCTCATGAAATTACATTTATCTCCCTATTAGATTTGGTTAAATGAAATTATAATAATAACTAACAGAATTGGCAATTATTCTGTTAGGTTTTGTGCATTCCGTCAAAATTTGGAGTAAAGTGGGACGGATTATATAGTTTAAGGATTTAAATGTCCCATTTTGAAGTTTAGGGACTAAAGTGAGATTTTGGGTATAGTTCGAGGGGATAAAATGGAATTTACCCTAATAGAAAATATCATACAAATGAGAAAAGATTCTAAAATAAAAATTATACAAAAAAAAATGTAATGAAAAACTAAACAATAAAAGATAGCAAAATCAAGAAAAACTAAACAATAAAATATGGGTTTAACATGATTAACAAAAAAATGGAAAATATCTCAATCCAAGCAAGAACTTCTTGGTCAAATTTTTGAAGGAACTCCCAAGCTTCACTCCTTTGTTGTTTGCTTTGCTGTGTTTGAGTTGTGCGTGGGTGTGTTGTGTGAATTGAAAAAAAAGGGAGGGATAGAGCTGAGAAGGTAAGGGAGATTTCCTTCTTTTTGTGTGTTCATCTGTTGAGGGGAAAAAAAGAAAAAGCCGAGCGGGAGAGTAGAGTTAGTAAGTTTGTGTTGTTGTTAAGAAAATGAGAGGAAGGATAGAGAGAGAGCTGAGAGAAGAGTTTTAATGGAGTCGTATCTGTGATTAGGTTGGTCAAAAGGATGGTTTCTTCACTAAATGACAAGAAAGAACCATGGGATAAAATGATGGGTTTTTTCAAATGAAAAAAAAGATGCATGGAAATTGAGTGTAAAAATAGGTTAATAGTGGTTTTGGTAGGGAAAATGATTAAAATGTGTAAATTTGGTCATGACTTTTTTTTCTTTCTTTTCATATTTTCCTTTTCTTAAAAATAAAACAAAAATGAGAAAAAGAAAAAATAAATGAATAAATAAAATTAAAATAGAGGAAAACAATTAGCTCATTAAATAGATAAAAATGAAAGAAAACGTTAAAAATTGATAAAAATTTGGTGCCTATAATTTATCCCTCTTTGTCTAGAGTTTCAAAAAAAATTCAAAACAAAAATGTAGACACCAAATTGCTTACATGTCTTTTCTAAATGTACCTGAGCCAAAATAATGGGCCAACAGTTGGTTAAAATTATTGGATAAAAAGATGCAATGATATTGTAAAAGATATGATCGAACTCGTGTAGAGTTGTCTACGTATCCCGCCATAAAAATCAGGTCAAACGTAGTTCGAATACAGGTAAACGACAATGAAACAAGTGCATTGACCACCTATGATCTTTGCAGAGTTGAAGAAGTCTGGATTCTTAGAACTTCTAAACATAAAACACGAAATAAATAAGAAAGCACAATTATATTGTTAATCAAAATAGTCAAAAAAAGTAAATTATCATAATTAGAAAAAGATGTGTGGAGAGACGCGGTTACACTCTAAGAAGGGGGATAAAAGAGTGTGCGGCGGATGTGAGACTCGTTAACAGGAAATTAAATTTGATTTGTTAAGAATCTAGACTGTTCAGTGGAACTGAATCCAACCCAAACGGCTAACAAGAAAAATGAAAATATGCTCGAAACCAAGATAATTGGTGGATAAAATAACAGATTACTGGAATAAGATCCCAACCCAATTAAATGACAGATTGGTGGAATAAAATTCAAACTCAATTAAATATAGATTGGTGAGATAAGACCCGAGCCCAATTAAATGATAGATTGGTAGGATAAAATCTGAATCCAATTAAATACAGATTGGTGGGAAAAGACCCAAACCCAATTAAATACAAATTAGTGGAATAAGACTCGAACCCAATTTTATACAGATTGGTGGGATAATACCCTATCCCAATTAAATACAGATTTGTGGGATAAGACCCAAACCCAATTAAATACAGATTGATGAAATAAGACCTAAACCCAATTTCATACAGATTAGTGGGATAAAACTCGAACCTAATTACATGCAGATTGGTGGGATAAGATTCGAACCCAATTAAATGTAGATTGGTGGGATAAGACCCAAGTCCAATTACATACCGATTGGTGGGATAAGACTTGAATCCAATTAAATGTAAATTGGTGGGATAAGACCCGAATCCAATTAAATATAGATTGGTAGGATAAAACTCGAATCCAATTAAATGACAGATTGGTACGATAAGACTCGAGCCCAATTAAATGTAGATTGGTGGGATAAATTCGAATCCCATTAAATACAGATTGGTGTGATAAGACCCGAACCCAATTAAATAACAGATTAGTGGGATAAGACCCAATCCCAATTAAATGAAGATTAGTGGGATAAAATTCAAGCCCAATTAAATATAGATTGGTGGGATAAAATTCGAACCTAATTAAATGTTAGAAAAAATGAAAATATAAGTCCTGTACTATGAAATTGGAAAATTAAAATGCATGTTGCTAAAAAATAATAAACAATGGTAAACGTAGTTAGTGGACTTACAACTTTCTTGATTTTTCAAACTTTGAAAGAAAAGGAATGATGATTCTTCTTTTCTTTCTTTGGAAATGTCCAATCAATGTTGGAACTCAATCCTTTTATAATTTGCCCCAGTAGAATCATGCTTAACTAAACCAGTGTTGTGTCACATAATTTCATCTACAAAAGGAAAGAAAAAAGAAACAACTATGATGAAAACACTGCCACCACCATGTGATTCCTTTGCCTTGAGAATAGTGTAAATATGAGTTTCAATATCAACAAATCGCTCCCTTAGATTTGGTCCACAACCTCTTCAAAATCTTTGCATCTTTCTAATATCAATTATCCATGCTTTATTATCATAGGACTTTCAATTTCATGAGTCCTTTAAGATAAATTATAGGGGATTGTCTTTTGAATGAGATCCAATAAATGAGAAATACAAACTACTGAAAAATGTATTTTTTATCATGCAATGATGCTGATATGAAATAAACAATGATACAGAATAAATAAATAAAATAGTACATAGAATAGAAAACAAAATTGTTGGATTTATGAACATGGGTCCAAGGATCAAAAGTTGGATACATAGTTAGAGGACGACCCTTGATGAAGAAGATGAAGAAAAATGCTCCATCTAACCCCTTCAACATCATCTATTTTGGAATTCATTATCGGCAAAATAACAACAGTATGAAAGAGGCCCAAATCAACATAGTTACCAGCTTTCGTTGATGATCCTCTTGTATACCAAAACTCTACCTTAGTGTCCTTTCAGGTTTTCACTAAGGTTATCCCCACCATTTTTCTCCTTTTTTTTTTGTTTTTTGTTGTTTTCTTTTCTTTTCTTCTCTTTTTTTCATTATTTTTTACTTCTTTTTTCATTCATTTTTTTCATTTTTTCTTTCTTTTTTTTTTTTTTAAAAGATGTCCTTTCAGGTTTTCACCTTAAGACATAGACAAGACAATTTTAATCCCAACTGTATCAATCCAATCATATTTTGAAAATTAGTAGCATTAGTGAGACAATCTTCTCTGACATATTTCAAAAAAGCTATATTTACATCATTTGTCAATTGATTTAGAAAAATTTTCCTTAAAGTACTGCAAAAGATGAAAGTTTACAACTTTTGACTCTTGTAATTAGGATCGGATGGAGTAGTAAAGGAAAGGTTAAGGTTTCAAAGTGGATCATATGATGGGTTTGCAATCATTTGGGATAGCATTCTGTCAAAAAACTTGCTTCGGTTTAGTGTTGGAAAGAAATAAAATTTTGCCCCAATTTAATTTTAACCAAACTTCCCTATTTTTATTTTCTTTTTTGCTCTTTTTCTATTCTCTTCTTTCTTTTTTATTTTCACAAAGAAATAAAATTGCCCCAGTATGGGGTTACGATCTTAAGGGACTGTCAAACGAAAAGGGAAGGTGGTTGTGAAAAGTCAAAAGGAAAAAAAATTAGGGATAAGATATCGAAATGGAAAAAGGAGAGAAAGTTTGTCTTAAATCCACCTCTTGTAGTAATTTTAACGAAAAATTTTTTATAATCACGTGAAAAACTTTTTGCACATGTCTGTATTGATTGGTTGCGGAAAAATTTATCCGTCTATTTCCATAAGGATAAGCTCTTCTCCGGATAGCACTTTCTTAATTATAAATGGTTCTTGCCAATTGGGAACAAATTTTCTTTTAGCCTCCTCTTGCATTGGAATAATTCATTTTAAAACCTTATCTCCGACTTTAAACAAACGAAATTTAACTTTTTTGTTATAAGCGCGAGCCATTTTTCGCTGACAACATTGTTCATGACAGATGACATTTAACCTTTTTTCATCAATAAGAGACAACGGCTCATAGCATTCCCTAGCCCATTCAACTTCTTCTATATGAGCTTCCATTAAAATGCGTAAAGAAGAAATTTCAACTTCTACAAGCAATACTGCTTGTGGGAACCCGAAAATTATTTGAAATTTTCTTTTATTTTTGAAAAATTAATTTATATTTTCTTTTAATTTTACTTTATTTGCTTATTTGCTAGCCTTAATTTGATGATTATTTTAAACGTTAAGTAAAGATTTTTCTCTTTTTCCTTTTATAATTTTGATGCATGTTAAGTTTCGTAGAGTATTATGGTAGTTTGACCGACTAGTGAGATGTGTGCATTAAATTTAGTGGACAAGAACGAATGTGGTACAAGAGGGATTATATGATTAGAAGTGTCAAGAGTGTATTAGAGGAGCATAAACTAGCAACTAGAGGCTAAAGAAGACAAAGAGATAGGAATGGAACCAAGAGACAACAAGTGTCAACGTAGGAAGCTTTCTTTGACTAAAACTTCTTCTAGTCTTTATCTTGCAATTGACTAAAAAATATTCTCCATTTGTCCTTCCTTATGGCTGAACCTTAGAGAGCAAATAATAGAAAAAACATTTCAAATTTCACCTTGATTTCTTGAGAAATTCAAAGACTAATCTTAATCCACTTCGATAAGCCTTGAGTTAAGCTTGGAGGTGAGTTTTTGGTGGAGTGATTTGAGGAAAAAAACTCTTGAGTTGCTTGTCATATTGGGGTTTTGAGGTAAAATTCCTAGATAACATCTCTTTTTACTTGTTTCTTAAGATTTATGCAAGATATCTTATGATTGAAGTTAAAGAAAGCATGTTTGTGGTAAATTCATAGTTTTGCTAGGATTTGGTGATGTTGTTGCTAGGGTTTGGTTAATTTTCAGTCTTAATGTTCAATTTTTAGTGTTGAGATGAATTTTCAGCTTTGATAAGAGTTGCTTTAGTTTTGATATGAAATTTTAAATTTTGATATATGAATTTTAGTCTTGGTATGCAATTTCTAATTTTGAGAGGCAAAATTTTTAGTCTTGATGTAGTTACTTGAAACTTTGTATATATGTGGAGTTGTGATGGATTTTCTTGTCAAGAACATATATTATAAGTCTCATGACATGTTAGTTATAAGATATAGTGCATTTGCCATGAAATTTAAGTAAGAAAGTTGGAAGTTTTGTTGGAAATTTTGCTGAAAAATTTCTGTTATGGCTGGCCGAGAAAGAGAAGGAATTTCAGATGTCTTTTCAGAAATTTTGTGGTGATTTTAATATACTCTTGTTCAAGACATTTGTTAAAACCTTACTCTTCATATGTATGTTGATTTTGACCCAAAATCAAAGAGATTTAAGAGAGGAAATACTTAGTTTTTCAAACTGTTTGCTTGCTGAAAATTTTCGCAGGAGGGTCTGCATATAACTTCGTATAAGAAAGTCGAAATTGAGTTCTGTTTATTGTGTTTGAAACTAGACACATAAGGCTTTCAACGATATAAAATTTAGGGTTTGGTTCAACTCCTATAAATACCAGTAAATCTGCAAAATTTCTTGAAAACCTTGACTATTCTGTTTTTACATATGAGACAGCAGTGATTTTGAACTAAAATTTGACTAATTTATGAGCTGAATTTCATGAAGTTGTCTTCTAAAGCCTATTAGTGCTTCGAGTCTATTTTCTAATGGTATAAGTTTTATGATTTTTTAACCTATGGAATTCAAGTTATGCTTTTTCAAAAAATATCACCAAAGCTGAGAATTTTATCAAATGAACTGAGTGAGATTTGGAAAACTTTGGGAAAACTTTTCTAGGTCTTAAACCTTAATTTGGTGTGATTTTGAATACTTAAATTACTTTTCTCACTTTTAGAATATTTATGTTGAATTTTATCTTAATGTCTCGAGCTAAAAATGAGAACTATATGACTAGTTGATTCTACTAAGTTTAAATCTATTGTGATTGTGAATCTTGTCTCAGGGTTTGGTAGCGATCAAGGTTATCATCCAGAGAGTTGACGTTTAATCTACTGATATCCGTGAGTGTCCTTGTATGTTTCTGCTTCCAATGACTATGTGCAATGTTGTGAATGTTTGTTTGATTGTTAAATGCTTTTTAATGATTGTTAATGGGCGAGTATATATTTTATCGCACTCGACCTAAGTAACTATGAATTTTTAATGATTAAGTGATTGAATGTTATTTGTGTATGAATGTAAGTTTTTGGCTGAATTGGGCTCTTACCCTTCGTTGCCAGTCGACTCGAGTCAGAAACAGACTCGATCGGACGGCTGATAACTCTGGAACAGTGTTTGGTATATTCGAGTATGACCATGACGTCTGGTGGAGAATTGGCTTGTGAATACAATGTAATGATTGAAATGAATGAATGAATAAAATGAACACTGAAAGATTTTTCACTGTTAAATGTTTTCAAATGTCGGAGAAATAAAGAAAATGATCGGCGATTGAATGACTGAATGAATGGCTCCAAGTGAGCGCGTATCCTTCCAATGGTTGAATATTTGTTTCTTGAATGACTACTTATTACTGTGCAAAGTGTGTGAAGTGTTAAATATATATCACCATGCTTTACCTACTTGGCTGCTTGTTTTGGAACCTCACTGAATTTTTAACTCATTCTTTAGTTTTATTTTCCTTACAAGAGTGGAGGTTTGGAGTAATTAAATGTGAACTAGAGTGTACAACTCTCTTGTATTTATACTTTTGGTAGATACATTGTATGTTGACATTAGATGTTGTATCTTACATTTGACTTTTGGGTTGTAAATAAATTTGAGTTTTGATTGAATTGTAAATCTTAAATTTTATTTTTGAAGGCTTGAACGGTTAAATCTTGAGAGTTGATTGAAGTGAATGTGTGAATTCTGGCGAGATTTGGGCAGGCGGTCTGCTGAACCCTTTTATTCGCCTTAGGTGAAGGTGAGGCCGTCACACTGCTTCCATTCCATACATAAGAGAGTAAGGAGTTGCTCTGGTAGAAGTTCTGGTCGTAGTTCTGTATGCCATCAATGTATAAGGCAGTTTCTCATGTCAATGTCAGTGTGTTTTGGTCATCTTACGAATGATCTTCTTCAAATTCTCATTTGCGGCTTCGACGGCTCCATTCATCTGGGGCCTATAAATGGTAGAATTTCGATACCTGACCTTAAACTGTTCACATAACCCATCCACCATATCATTAATGAAGTTCTTGGCATTATCAGTGATCAATGCTTCCGGTACGCCAAAACGATAGATAATCTTATTTTTCAAAAAATCTGACACCACTTCCTTAGTCACATGCTTATAACATGCAGCCATTGAATTTCAAAATGGTGACATTCAAAGGGTCAAGGGTTTTATTTATAGCCATATAAAAACAAAATAGAACATACTTAATAAATAAATAGAAAATAATTTTAAAATGCAGGAGAAGACCTCTATTCCATTGAATTCAAAGTTCACGGAAACTTCACCAAAAGACAATTTTCTTAAATTTATCGAAATTTCCTTTAAGAGAGAAGATAACCAGCAGTCCAATTTTGAACGGTTCTTTCGAAAATTGGCAAAAATTTTGAAACCTCCGATGACCCTTTCTTGCAAGTAACTTCAACAAACAATTGTGACAAATCTATTTCAACCTCTTCAACAAGATCCTCCTTTTCTGACATGATTACCACTTTTTCAAGCACAAGAGATTTTAACTTTCCGTAAAAAATATCATCTATATTTTCAGTCATGGATTCTTTAGTAGACAGGAATTTTCTCATTCTCACACGATCAGTTGCCATTATGCCAAACAGCTAAGTTTCATTTATAATGAACTGCGTGGGGTCGACAAAATCTTTATTAGCAATGATAGCTCCTACATTGCTCCCATGATTAAGTAAAGAATTCTTACTGACATTTGGTCCCTGTTCTCCCTTTCTTCTGAGAAGCATGTCTTTAGAGTCAATCATGTCCTGAATCTTATGTTTTAGAACCCAATAATTGACAGTGGTATGACCTGAATTTTCAGAATGATAAGTACAGATTGCTTATGGATCATAACCGGCAGGAAGATCTTTGGGATAGAGTTTGGGAGGAACGGTGCCAATTTTTTCAGCTACTTTTAATTACTCATACAATTGATCAATGGGTCGACCAAAATTGGTAAATGTTCAAAATTGCTTTTGAGTTTGAACTCCGCTGGTTTGAAAAATATTTTGAGTGGAATTACTATTTTGCAGGGTTAGTTTGAAATGGTAAATAGGACGAAGGTGATTTTGAAAGATAGGTTGTGAAGTTGGAGGTAACGATGAGATATTCAAGTAATTTGGCAGAACGATGGAATTGGGCAATAGTGTGGTAAACTGATGGGTAAGGGATAGAATAGATGGGGTGGTTTCGGACTCTGGGTCTAAAAAACGGGCTTTAATCCCATATAAAAATAGTTTCTTCTTCTTTCTTCTTGAACGGAGGCTTTTTAGTATTGTTGTTTTGATTCTGTAGAGCATCCAACTGCATCTTCAATGCCGACACATTAACAATCTTCCCCATTTTGACAAATTCATCGTACTTCTCCAACTTATTAATAATAACAGCAAACGAATTTTCAATCATGCGAAAGATTTCTTCAAAGTAGGGTGGGTCATGAGTCTTGATGAAAGTACGAACAATCTCCTCCTCAGTCATAGGAGGTTTCATTTTGGCTGCTAAATTTCTCCACCGCTTTGCGTAGGTCTTGTGATCTTTCGATGGCTTTCTCTTAGTACTTTTCAGTGTTGTTCGCGTCGGTGCCAACTCATAGTTAAATTCATACTGCTTTACAAAAACTTTTGACAGATCCAACCACATTTTGACCTCTTCAGATTTCAAATTTGAGTACCAATATAGAGCATCTCCCTCCAAACTTTCTGAAAATAGATGCATAGGCAAATTTTCATCATCCACGGGTTTATTTAACTTGTTAGCAAACATCTTGAAATGCATTTTAGGATTTTCAGTTCAATCATACTTACTGAACTTGGGGATTTTGAATCCCAATGGTAGTTGAATATTTGGAAAAAGACACAATTCATTGTAGTCCAACCCACCATGCCTGCTCAATCCTTGATTCTTTTTTATAAATTTATCGAATCGATCCAACATTCTCAACAAATTCTTGTCATTAGGTGAGGGTTTTTTCCTTCATCACCGCCTTCCATTGAGAGGCAGTATCCAACACAATAGACTATGTCATGTGATGGTGGGGTCCCTGAGGGTTGAGAGAATGTTCAGATTGGTTTGTGAATGGGTTTGAAGGATTTGACTGTTGGTTGAACTCATCAATGCGTAATTCGAATGCATATAAGAAAAGTTTGAATTCAGTCGGGTAAAGGTATTTTCGAGAGAATTAGTGAAAGGTGGAAAGAAAGTTGTTTGAAAATTGGATGTGTAGAGCGGTTGATGGTCTGGTGCAGGTGGGTGATTATCAACAGGTTCTTGATCGTTCGGGACGCCACCACTACTGTTGTTTGCCACCAACTGATCAATTACACGCCTTTATACGGCCCTTTAAGCACCCAACTCATTAAACTTGCCTAGTACCTTACTTAATTGAGTTCCCAATGCTGTGAAATTCGATGACATAACCATAGAAGATCTTTCTGAAGTTTCTGACACTGAATTCATTTTTACGGGCTGTCTCAAGGCTTTACTTCGAGACCTGGTGATGATAGGGCTCCTTCGTGAAACTATGTTTAAAAATACCTGAGAAAGTAAAGGAGAAACTAGTTCAAAAATTTATTCTCGACTAGACCTGTCGAACTTTTATTTTGAAAGAAGAAAAGAAAAAAGAAAAGAGTTAGGAAGTATTTAAATAATTCAAATGCATATCCTATGAGGAGGCATTTTCTGCCAAGGGTTGGCCTAGTATGATGCAACACCTTCGAAGTGAGACCTGTTCACAAAACCTGTGTTTCAGAAATAATTATACAAAAGATAAGGATCATTTCATTGATGAGATTCAAAATCTCATATATCATCTACATTATTTCTCGAAATTGATTTCGTACAAGATCATTAAATTTTTTCAATCTATCTATCACAGTGTCTTTTGACTCTGTGGATTAGGAATTCTACATGTGTTCAATTTGATCATACATCTTGCCATACTTTCTTTTCAACTCATGGTGTTTTTCTTACATTTCTTCATACAGTCTCTTATTCTCCTTTACCAAACCCTTGTTCACTTTCACAAATTGCCTTAATTGTGCATTTTCTTTGCCTTTCGTCTCAATGATAGCCATTAATTTCTTGACTTTCTCAGACTGTTCCATTGGTGATCGCTTAGCATTAGAGTCTCTGAGTCACTCCTCATATTGAGAGGTAACTAAAGCCATCTGCTTAAGTTGTGGAACATAAGCGATATCCTCATCATCAGACAATGCACACGCAACAAAATGTCAGCCAACACAACCGGTACTATAAAGTCTTGTCGATCCTTAATCCCAAAAAACAGGTCAGACAGAAGTTTAGTGAGTTTGAAACCACTTTTCTTATCTTTTCTAGGGAACAAATAAATCCCTGCTATCACAAGTCCATAAACCAGCAGCCTCTTACATTCCAATGTTACCTTAGATGCAAATGAAAAATCCTCTGAATGCTTATCAAATCCATCTTTCATTGCGAATCTATCAAACAAAAATTTTACATCTATAATCTGATATGATCCTCGCACTATAGATTTTTTTTAACCCAGTAAAATGACAAAACTCGATCTTGCCAGAAGCAACCGAAAATATCACTGTTGTACCTTTTACTAACATATTCAAAAGACCAGTTACCTCTTCAATTGTCAGAGTCAGCTCCTTGTTTCCTATCCTAAATGTTGAGCAGTTGGGATCCCATAGTTGAACTAAAGCATCCACCAAATACCCATCAAATTCAATGTCTTTAAAGTCTCCAATTGGCCCGAGATAGGAGGCAACTTGATTGATCTCACTAAATGGGAGAAGCCCTGGCCATCTTTGAACCTCCATTAGAACCGCTAATAGTTGACTGAATCGTTGAGATTTGTCCATCTGAAGCACATAATCTCGATTAAATATCTTACCTACAGGTCTCACTTCTCCAGTTTTACAAAAATTTAAACATGAATATCCCATAAAGAGTTAGTTACCCAGGGAAAACAAGATTGGTATATTTCTAAAATGGAATTCCCTAAATGGCATTATCTCTAGGATTAATGCATGATGACAGTTTATTAGACAAATAAATATGCAATATGGTAATTGAAACATGATCTAAGGGTACCCTATTTAAATGCCGGGGTAAGGTTAAAATGACATGCATATATGTATACATAGTATTAATACGATAGGCTGAAATTTAAACGTGCTATTTACAAAAGGGGGTCTGTCTTAAGTGAGTACCATGCCAGAACTCTTATTTCTAGAGTTTATGAATGCAATATAAGAAAATAAAACAATAGTTAGTTTATTTGATAAATGACACATAACAGATTGGAACAACAAAATAATATAGAAATATAAGATAAAGAGAAAGAAAGAGGGGTAGAATCCCTCCTCTCGTGTCTAGTGTTCTTAATATGACAGATGGAAACTCTATCCTTGGTGATTTCTAAATGGATATATGAGGTTGGGTTCACTAATGCATCTAGATTCGAAAAGGTTTCAGATCCCCAAATCTTCAGACAAAAGGGCGAAGGGTCATTAATCCCAAAACCCTTAGTCAGTGGCTCAAGCGATCCCTTAGACATTGCTACGTGCACATCATGCCACGGCGACATGTCCAAGTGGATCGATCTTAATTCTAATAGGGAGGAATGTTGTGACAATCACTAAAAGAAAGTAAGATAATGGGTTAAAAAGAAATAATGTTTGCACGTATAAAGTGCTCCTTTGAGCTGTAAAGGCTCTAGGGTAATATCGCTCCCCACCCCCAAAATGCAAAGCGCAACACGAGTAAGTATAAATAAACGAAAGTAAATAGACAAATCATTTATCACATACATAAAAAAAATGAGGAACGAATACGAGTTTGAAATGCAAAACATCCTAAAAAAAAAATGCAACCAAAGACATCCAAATATGATAAGTGAGGGGTTAGAAAGAGAAACAAAACCAAGTGTTTGGACTCTCTAGCTTCCCCAGTGGAGTCGCCAAGCTGTCGCGTCCCATTTTTCGCGATGAAATTGTATTTACAAAAGATATGATTTGTATTTAAAAATAAGTGAAAAAGAGCCTAAAATGAGACTTTAAAAAATGCGACAGTTTGGGCCCAAAATTTAGTCCAAAATAATTTAAAAAAAAAATAGGAGTCGCCACTTAGTATTGAGTTTGGGTGTACCAAGTTAGCCAAAAATAGGGAAGGCAAAGGTTCGATCGACTCAAACTTAAGACACCCTTTCAATCTAGTCTAAACTAGTTGCGAGATTTAATAAAAAATTTTTCTAATCTAACCCTTAAATTTATCACGTTTGGATGTTTCCTACATGGATGTAAATCTAAATTTATAAAAAATATCAAAAGGGACAAAATGTCCATTCAAGGGTTTAAATGATATTAATCGCATTAATTACGAAAACCAAAATAATCTCTTGAAAGGGTCACGAGTATGCAAAAATGAAATTCAAAAGAAAAGAAAATTAGATTATATATGGATATAAGTGACCAAGGAAGAAGGGATACAATATAATGGGTACGGGAGATAAAAAACTCGTGACGTAATTTTCTTATATAGGGATTAACGAACTATTTAAACTAAAAAGTTATAATCACTCATTTTCCATATTTAAAGAGTAATTCTCCTAATCTAGACAAGCAAATGAACTAACTTATTTTTGTAATTTTTTAAATGAGATGCAATTCTAAATGATATGATTAACACATATAGAGGGTACGGGATAATATAATAGAAAATATCATACAGATAAGAAAAGATTCTAAAATAAAAATTATGCAAAAAAATGTAATAAATGTCAGACAAAAAATGAATTTAATGCATGAACGATCTAAGGGTCTAGCATTGAACTAACCCATTTTTAAAGAATCTTACTAGCATTGGACTAGCAAGTAAGCAGAGGAAGAAACCACAGCTGGCGTTGAACTAGTATGGTGACGTCATGCATTCATAATACATAATAAAACAAATAAGGCATAAATTAAAACAAATAAACATATAAAAACACGTAACACGTAACACGTAAGCATAATATCTAAATACAAAAATCCTAAGGAAAGCGGATACAACATATAACACATAAGTTACATAAACACACAATTCCTACCTATTACAACAGGAAATCTAACTACAATTTAAAATGGAGAAATATAGAAAAATAAACCTATCTATTCTATCTATTACAATAGGGGACCTAATTACAATCTCAAGTAGGGAAAATATGATGAAATAAACCTACTTATCCTATCTATTACATTGGTCTATTTAATTACAATTTTTTGCAAAAATATTACATATCTATTACATCTTGAGGTATTTAAACACCTCTCAAATAATTATAAAATTAACTAAATAAACATAAAAAAATTTGAATGAACATTTGAATCAAATAAATAATAAAGTATATAAAAATATATAAACATGTAGTAGCACATAGGAGCACATAAGAGCACGTAATCGACATTTAAATGATAATAGAGGTGACTAAATGGAGTCAAGTTGCCCTATTATACTCAAAATGAACAAAAGAATCATGACACCCATTTAATTGAAAATAATAATAATAATAATAATAATAATAATGATAATAATAATAATAAAAGTACTAAATTCGCATTAATACATCAAACGTAAAGAAATTTGAAAACATCTAAAAATTACAAGTTGAATACATTCAAAAGTAATATAATTAGCTATTAATGAAAAGAAACAATTGTAGGCACCAAATTTTTAGTGTAATTTCATTTACTATTTATTTTTATTTATTTATTTTTATTTATTATTTTTTTTATTTATTTGCCATGTTAAGTTTTAGTTACTTTTAGGCGCTTATTTTTTATTTTTTATTTTAAGCCATTTTAGCGTAGAATTTATCGAAAAAAGAAAATCATTCACAAAAATATGCTTTAGTTATTTTAGATTCAAATTCATTGTTATTTAATTAATTAAAAAAAAGAGAGAAAGAAAATTAGCATTTCATTTTTATCTTTTTATGCCTAGTTTCGCTCATTTTTATTCGATCTTACTTAATTAGTTATTTTTCTTCATATTTTGTTTATTATTAATTAAATGAAAAGAAAAAAAATGAAAAAAAGAAAAAAGAAAAAAAAAAGAAAAAAGAAAAGAAGGAAGCAAGCTTCATGCAAGATGCCATCTGATGGTCTTGATAGGAAGAGCCAAAATGCAGCTCCAAATCTCATCCCTTGGTCTTAGGTTACGGGGGGATTCTGGATGCCTATATAAGGGAGAGGCTAAAAGGGAGGTGGCTGAGTAAGAGAGAGGGGGCTGAAAAAAGATAGGAGGTTTTGGAGGGCTGGAGCAGAAAAAACAGAGGGAATAGAGTGGCGGCTAGGGTTTTGGAGGGAAGCTTCGTGAATGGGGGACGGTTATAGGGAGGCTAGTTGGCGGCTGTAGAAAAACAGAAGGCTACGAGGGTTTCTGGAGCTGAAGGAAGAAAAGAAAAGAAACCGAGAAAAAGGCGAGAGAGTCGTGGGCTGAGGAAACCAGAGAGAAAGAAGAGCAACTGACGGAAGGAAAAAAACCCACGGAGAAGTGAAGAGTTTCAGGCCGTAGCAAGAAAGAGGAAAGGCTGCTAGAAAGGAATCAAAGCAAGAAGGGAAGGGAAGAAATATCTAGAAAAAGCCAAGGGTCGAGAGAGGTAGTTTATTTCTGTTATCTCCTTACGTTTTCGTGCATTTCATAGGCCAAAGATGATCTCTTTTCGTTGTTTACCGGTTTTTTTGTATAGCCTTGTTTGATGGTCTTGTTTCCTAGGGTCAGATTTCGTTGGGTTGAGATATTGTGCATAAAAGTCTACTGCAATGAGCTTAAAGCTTTCGGCTCATTGCAGCGATGGTCATTTCTTTGTGGTTAAGTTATTGCTTTGCAATCTGTGCTGATTTTTCCCGTACGTAGTAGCATTATTGGATTTGTTGGGAGTAAGTATGTGCATTTGTGTTGCTAACAAAGCTATTGAGGAAGTTCTGGTCGAACGAAATTGCTGCCAGTCCTCACGTTGCTTGCTGCATTTAAGCCTGATGTTTTTGTTATGCTGTCTTCATTTTCCTTTCACTTGTTTGTTTATTTGCGCAAGTAGTCGCTTTCTTGTGTTGTGTTTCGATGGAGCCTTGTGATTGCTCAGAAGCCTGTCTGAAGTTGGTTGGGCCTGAATTGGTGGTTGAATCTGTTAGTCTACTGATTGATGAGCTTGCTAGCTTTGATTTTAAAAAATCTGTCCGATGTTGAATGCTGTGAAAATGAATGAAAGTTTACGTGGGTTGAACTGCAAAGCTATAGCAGAATTTTGTCGCAGCAATGATTGACAGGAGCTGCGTTTTCCTCTTCCCTCTCCCTGTCTCAAGTTCACACATCCAATTTTGGTTGATGATCTTGTGAATCTGATTGGAATATCATGTCTGCCTTTGGGATTAGCTATGTTTCTGCTATTTGGGTTTGTTCATTACCTGGTTTGTTGTTCTAATCTGATGCTTTAAAGGGAATCCGCAAATAAAAATGAAAGTCGCAACTAGTTCTGTTGCCAAAAGGCTTCATCAGTTGCCGAAGCCTTCAGTTGCAGCAATCTTCTTTCATCTTGCATGAAAGTTTCATAAGTATTTGCATAATTTCCCTCTATGTTTTGCTTGTTGGATGTGGAAGTTGTTTGTTTTGCTACTTAGTACAAAGTTTGGATAGATGAAATGATTTTAGTCAAAGCTGCTTAAAATTTGCTTATGAAATGGAAATGCAGCTGGCGGTCTTTTAGTTTCAGAAAACGTTAGTTGCAGAAATTCTCTTCTACGTAAGCTTGCATGCAGACAAAACACAATTGCCTTTTTACCCCTTGATTTCTATTAATTCTACTATGGCCCACATAATTTAAAAATTAATCAAATTGATCCCTTAAATTTTTTTTTCCTTTCAATTAGATCCTAATTTTGTGAATCATGGACTGTATAGCTATTTAAATGCTTTCAATGGTTCAACTTCCTGTTTATCTGGTCATTTGAGATGCCTTGACCCTTTCTTTGTTTTTGGAGGGATTTGAAGCTAATATTTCCTTCATTTCATTACCATTGCAAGGGAGGTAACCTCTATCTCCTCGATATTATTTCTCCTACGTGCTCCTACGTGTTATGTGTGAATATGCATGCTTTAATTCGCTTTTCATTTTATGTTTAATTGCCTATTTCGCTTTCTTTTTATTTCGTTTTTTTAATTAACAAGTCATTTGAAGGCACTTGAATACCAAATTTATAATAGTTAGGTATTTATTTTATTTATTCCATTTCCCCTTTAGATTGTAGTAGGCTTCCCCCGAATGTAATAGTTAGGGCTTTATTTGCTTTATTTGTCTTATGTGTGTTTTGCATGTCTATGTGTTATGTGTTACTGCTTTCCTAGGGTCTTGCATCTAGATATCATGCTTATGTGTTATGTGTTATATGTGATTTATGTGTTTACATGCTTTTATTAGGTCTTACATGATTTATTTGATCGTAACCGATGTGTGACGTCACCACACTAGTCCAATGCTAGTTGTGGTCAATTTCTCGAATCCACACTAGTCCAACGCTAGTCGTGGCCCTTTGTTCCGACTTTTCTCACTAGTCCAATGCTAGTGGGACATTGTAGACATGGGTTAGTCCAACGCTAGACCCTTAACGACCTCCTACGCTAGATCATGTTTGCATGACTACATTACATTCTCATGCATATTTTTTCACTTTTTAGGGTCTTTTATCATTTTTGCATGATATCCCTCCTTATACGTATATCCCTTTCCCCGTATTTTCCTTTATATGTATATTACTTACCCCTTTTTATGAAACATGACATTAGTCTTGCATTTCATATAGGCGTTAGAATTAGGTTAGTTCATTTGCTTGATTAGATTAGGGAATACCCCCTTGGATATGAGATACGGACGAGTTTGGCTTCTCTAGCCTTAGCACGCTTGTATTCCCTCTATTAAAGGGAACATTGAAAGTCACGTGTGTAAGTCCCCCATACCAATTATGATGCATTCCTTTAGGACATACACATTTGTATATTATTATTTTCTTTACTTTTTCTTTCGAGTCTCATGACTTGCATTATTCGTGACTTCTTCGAAGAGTCTTTATTGGGCGTCACAATTAATGTGATTGGTACCAAATAAGCTTTGAAGATACATTTTGACCCTCCTAGGTCTAGGGTATGCATTCATATAGCACATCCAAATGTGATAAATCTTTAGATTAAAAAATAAGAAAATTCTTGACTAAATCGTGCAACTAGCCTTGGTTAGGTTGAAAGGGTGCCTTGGATTCTTATCCTTGCCTTCCCTTTCTTCAAATGTGACTCCCGAATCTTTTTCTCTGATTTTTGTAGACTTGGAGTCGTTTAAAAAGGGTTTTATATTTTTTTTCCTTTAAAATTCATTTTTAGGTGACTTGGTACACCCGAACTCTATACCAAGTGGCGACTCCATTTTTCATTCAAAAAATCCTTTTTAAACTACATTTTGGGTCAAATCGTCGCATTTTCAAGTCCCATTTAGACCTATGCTTTTCCATAATCAAAAATTTATTTTCCAATCAAAAATCGAATCAAAAAGTCATTTTTTCTAAACTCATTTTTATTTTTCTTTATTTTAAAAATGGGGCGCGACAACAATTATAATAGAGAGAGTCAAAAAGTCACAAGGGACTAAATTACAAAAAATTAGAAAAATTTTTGGGGCAAAAATATAATTTTTCAAAAGTTTGGGAATCAAAATGCAATTAAATTAAGGGGCTAAATGAAATAAATTTAAAATTTTCTGGGCCACAGCAAAACTGCTCCAAAGATCATGAGCTAAAGTGCAAAATTCATTTTTCTGACTTTTATAAGAAAAGGGTTTCGGGCCATTTATTTTTATTTGCTTGGGCCGGAGCCATCTGGCCCAAAAGAAAATTGTGGCTTGTATTAATGAAAAATAAACACAAGCCCAGATGAAAAGCCCTAAAAAAGAAGACTCTAACTCAACCGAAATTAAAGTGAAAAGCCCATTAGAAAATAAAAATTAGTCCAATCATTTTTTTTCTTCCTTCTTTTTTTTTTCTTTTCTTCCTTTTCTTTTCTTCTTCCTCCTCTTTTTCTTCTTTCTCTACGGTGAAGCTGAAGCTTCCTTAGCCAGTGGCCATGGCGGTCGCTGACGCCGGTCCTCGGCAAATTTTTCGATCACAAAATTTCATCAAAATACACCATCTCACTCGATTTTTTACGTAGAATCTATTTTTGAACTTAGTTTTTATAAAAAATGAACCGAAAGTGGCGAAATAGCCAATAAAAGTTCAATTTTATAATCACCACTAAATTCATAAAACTTATACCAATACACTCCTTATGATTTTTACAACATAACTATGAGCTGAAATCAATGAAAAGTAACAACAATGTAAAAAAATTAAAGCAAAAAAAATCCTTCAATGCTTTTAAGGCTCAAAAACTCCAAAAACTTTGGATAACCAAACATTTTCAGACCTATACTAGCTAGTGGGCATCCATTTTGACAAAAAAAAAGCACAATATTCAGTTTTTTAATTCATTTTTCCATTTTCGCATTTTATCAAACATATAGTATACATACACAAAAACAATTTCTTTTCTTCTCAATCTAGTTATGCCATTTCCCAAATTTTCAGCAATAAAACAACAACAATAAAAGATAGCAAAAGCAAGAAAAACTAAACAATAAAATATGGGTTTAACATGATTAACAAAAAAATGGAACATACCTCAATCCAAGCAAGAGCTTCTCGGTCAAATTTTTGAAGGAACTCCCAAGCTTCACTCCTTTGTTGCTTGCTTTGTTGTGTTTGAGTTGTGTGTGGGTGTGTTGTGTGAATTGAAAAAAAGGGAGGGATAGAGCCGAGAGGGTGAGGGAGATTTCCTTCCTTTTGTGTGTATTCGTCTGTTGAGGGGAAAAAAAAAAAAAGAAAAAGCCGAGAGGGAGAGTAGAGTTGGTAAGTTTGTGTTGTTGTTAAGAAAATGAGAGGGAGGATTGGGAGAGAGCCAAGAGAAGAGTCTTGTTGGAGCCTTGTCTATGATTAGGTTGGTCAAAATGATGGTTTCTTCACTAAATGACAAGAAAGAACCATAGGATAAAAATGATGGGTTTTTCCAAATGAAAAGAAAGAAGCATGGAAATTGAGTGTAAAAATAGGTTAATAATGGTTTTGGTAGGGAAAATGATTAAAATGTGTAAATTTGGTCATGACTTTTTTTTTCTTTCTTTTCATATTTTCCTTTTCTTAAAAATAAAACAAAAATGAGAAAAAGAAAAAATAAATGAATAAATAAAATTAAAATACATGAAAACAGATAGCTCATTAAATAGATAAAAATCCAAGAAAATGTTGAAAATTGACAAAAATTTGATGTCTACACCCCACAAGCACTTCCTTATTTCAATTGTTTTCCACTGTTGTTCCCTCACATGAACATCATTACTGGCATATATATAGATAAACCACCAGTCAGTCATACTCCCAGCACCCTGAATTGATAATTCAATAGTAAAATCTGTAAAAGTACCCTCTTAACTTGCAACTCTTTCCTCCACAAAACAGCCATATCCCCAAATTTACCAACAGGGTCAATGACAAACAAACTATCATATCCAACTTTCTACTTCACTTTATTGATAACATCCTTTTTGTTTTTAGTCTTAGACAGAAAAATTAACTCTAGGGAGTGGAGTTGATTAACTTCCTTAAGTTGCGGAACTGTGAAAGGGCTCCCCACATCTCGATCGTTCCACACCAAACTTCTCATTGAGAATGGGAAGCCCTATTGAGGTTGGGCTCCACCACCTCTACAATCTGTTCCAGAACTAAAATCCATTCATTCTTCTATATTTCTTTTGCTTTTCTATTCTCTTCCCCTCATTTTCCTTCCTTTGTCCTTTCATCTGTTTCCTCTTACCCCTCTCATACTCTACTTGCATTCCCTTATTTTTCTCAGAAAGAGGCATTCTCTTACATATCTCTCCTGAACTAACCTTTTCCATCCTTTATTCCGTCTGTATGTCCTAGCTTTTAGATTCATCCCTCCATTCAGAGTAACATGTTCCTTCTTATCAACTGTATTCTTCCCACCTCTTCTACTCGATCCCAACTCTTCTAGAAACACTCATCAATCCACATTGTGTCATAATCTTATCACTTTGAACATTCCTTACTGATGACTCAAAACTCTTATTTTGTGCAATCTCCCCCTTATCTGCTACTCACTTCTCTTGTGCATTTTCTCAGCTATCTTACCACTCTTTTCCTAAAACTCCTTTGGACCATATTCCTTTTCCTCTTGTTCCCTAACCTCAAACCCCCTCTCATAGTTTTCCAGTTGTTGTTCATTCATTTTCCAGGTCAATATTAGACATTCTGAGTTTTCTCCCCAAATATCTTTTATCCCCGTATCCTTAATATTCTTAGTTTGACTTGGGTTCCTCCTATTATTCTACTTTTTTACTGGAATTCTAGAATTGCTAGCCCTCAACCGGGCTCCATACTGAGATTCCTTATCCATATTAGTACTTTTCATCTTAGAGTTTCTGTCATTATGTCCCATAATTCCATAGCAATAACAAAAATCTGGGCATTTCTCATACTTAAACTCTATCCATCTAGCATTTCCATTCAATTTTACCATTGTTCCTCTTAATAAAGGTTTGTTCAAATCGAACTCTACCATGATTTTCATATGTTTGCCATCTTTCCCTCCCCCATTTGGAATTAAAACTTCTATAACTTTGTTAAACCCCCCAATCTTCCTGCCTACCTCCTTTGTGACCCAATGAATAGGTAAATTCCATAGTTGGACCCAGATCCATGTCTTTGTAAAAGCCCCCTCATCCTGTTCCACTCCTTCCTTCCACGGTAAAATAACTGGAGGCATATTATCATAGATCCATGGCCTACCATTCAGCACTCTATCCATATCTCTTTCATTATTGAAAACAAACTGGAACATGTTGATCCCAATCTCTATTACGTTCATATTCTTCACAAATGGCCACATATTACTAGCAAAACTTTTCCAGTAATGCTTATCCGATATTCTACAACTCCCTTATAGGCATCCCTACCATCTAGCTGAACACCATTGGCTTCCTCATCATTTAGAACAAATTTTCTCAAAATCTGTTCCAGATCCTTAGCCATTTAGCTCAACCATAGGAATCCCCAGCTAATCTACCAGTCAATTCACCATGGACAGATCTTGTAGAAGAGGTCAAAACAAAGAAAACTGAACCAACAAAAATAGACAAAGGTTAGAAAAAACAAGGAACACCACTAACCTATCACGAAAACACAACCTAGGAAACGAAAATCACAAAAACGAAACATCAGCAAGAGCAAAAAACAAAAGTGAAAGGCTCCAGGAAAACTAAGGAAACTGATGAAGAAAAAATAGATCTACATTTTAACCATAGAAGGCATCCTTGGTCTCGTAGAGCATGGTATCCTACTACCTACTGATGGGAGACATTGCAAAGAAAGAAAATCATAATAATGCATCATTGTTCCTTGAGTTCACCGTTGTTTGCTGAATTTGAAGTATATCTAAGCTACAAGGATATGCACAGAGAAGCTAACTGAAGAAGAAAAAGCACGAGAGTTTTGAATTTTTGAATTTTGAGAGGTTCGAGAAACACCCACTCGGGTGACTTGGTCTCCACTAGAGAGAGACAAAGGCACCCACTAAGAATGACAATTTTATGCAGCCCACTTCAAATGGCCCTAGATCCAACTACAATTCAACAAATAATTTTCTATTGGAAAACATTTTGTTTTTAGCTAAAAGTAGTTTGAGATTGCAGGGTCATTTGTCAGTGGTTCATTTTGTGTGATCCAATGAAAGATGAGAAACAGTGGGTAGATATTTCGATTTGGCTATTGATCTATTCTTATTATTGTAATTTGGCTTAGTGTTCAAATAATGACACTAATGACAAGCCTCCATGTTCAATGGTGTTTTCTTTTATATTTAAGAACTTTATATTCAGAAAAATAAGAGAAAATGTGCAGCACCACCACATATGCACCAACCATATTCAAAAGGAGAAATAGAGATGTTTCTCTAATGTTTTCTAGTTTTATTTATTTACCTTGAAATTTTCTTGCTTTGGTTAATGATTTTTCCATGGACTTTGTGGGTGTAAACTTCATTTAATGTTCTATAGGATAAGCTTATAACCATAAAGAATAAACTTCTAAAGCTTCTAGAGTGCCATTGGACATTAGAAGACCAAATACAATACAAGTCACTCGAACCATTTCTTGCAATAAGACCAAAACTAGTTTTGATCGCCTAAACTAAGTGAATCATTCCATTCCAAATAGCATTTGTTGTGAATCATGACATTTACATGTATGCCTACCGGAGTGAAATCAAGTTTTGAAATTGGATTACAAAATTTTAGGAATGACAATTGAGGAGTGTCTAGGGTGGGAGAGCTCTCCCCACTCCTGCCTCTCACCTGCCTCACATCACTATCCCCACTGGTGCCCATGCCTCATGGGTGGTTATTATAGTTTTTGTTTTTTTTATTTCACCTTATCTTTTCTACACATATTATAGAAATATCAAGTTTATAATTCATTTTTTTCTATCTTTAGCTAAATATTCAGCTTTGTTGAATCATTTTCTTGTTGAGATGGGCATAATGTTTTGAAGGGGCACAAGAAGAAGGTTATCTTACACATCAATATGGGTCCATTAGTCTACAAAAATTTAAAACTCTTGCAAGAGTCCATTGGAGCTATAAGCAAGTAATCAGTGCCAATTACCAATTACGTAAGTTGACCATCATATCGTTCAGGGACTTACTTTTTGTGGTTAGATATGGCTATGAAAATGTAGAAACTACGACTTTTTATATGCTTGAAGTGTTTGATAACTTATTTTTCAAGGAATCAGTCCAAGCACCAACAACTAATCCCACAATTCAAATTTTATCCATAATTTTTAATTATATATATATTTGTATAGATATAGATATATAACTATATATTCGTTTAATCTATAACCAAGGGATGGTGCGGGGATATCCTCTCCCGTCCCCTACCTCATTTAAAGCAATATTTTTAAACTCGGATTGGAAAGTGAACTGGAAACCCTTCCAAGTCACAGTTCGACTGGTTCAATCGGTTCGACCCAATTCAATGGTTTAATAATTTTTTATTCATTTTAGTATTAAGAATTTTGAATAAAACTAAAATATTTGTTTTAGAAAATAAAAACTTAATAAAAACTGGTTGAACCTCCTGATTTTTACCGGTTCTTGACCGGTTCAATTAATTCTTTGATTTTTTAATTGAATCAAACCGGAGGCATGGCCGATTTGTGGTTGAACCGCGAATCGGCCGGTCTGGTCTGATTTTCAAAACGTTGATTTAAAGTGAGATGAAAAAATTTTCCAACCCCCCATCTTGCATTTCCTTCCTCCTCATCTCTCCATTATAACGCAAGCATCTTTTGACACCTATCCCAGTTGACATGATTCGGATCCTTCCCTACTCTAGTCCATGAAGATTTCGCATGCTCAAGTTTCACATGAAGCAAGTGATCGAGTTCATTGAAGATCCAAACCTATTTTAGCTTACTTCATGTTGTCTTTGTTTAGATCATTTCCAACATTATTAGTTGTTAATTAGAGTTAGTTTAAGAGTTAATTTAGTCATTTGAATTAGGTAATAAAGGCCAAGTCATGTGGACCATTATTGAACCCATTTAAGTTAGTTAGTTACCTAATTTAGTGAAGTTAGGATTTAGGAAAATCATTACTTGTTTCCATATTTGATTAGGATACTTGATTCTTGTAACGGTTATAAATATAGCCTTAGTTCAACGTTATTTTCCAAATTTTATGAAGAGTAAATTTTTCAGCAAACACTTGTGTGTCTTTACAACTCTCTTGTCCAAGAGATCCTACTTGAATACTTGAGAATTATTCTTGAGTGTTTACTGACTTATCAACCAATAACCACAATTGGTTGTGGCATCATCTACCAACAATCTTGCTTCGCTATCTTGTTAAGTTGTGGATTGAGATTAAATTCAAGATTCGCAACTTCACGGGTTAGAAGAGTTAAGAGTTTCTGCAACTCCAACTTGATTCTTCGTCTAGATCCGGGGTTTCATGGAATACGAGTTCAAGTTATCTTGGTGCGTTCGTATCAACTTGGCATCAAAACTAGTTGACAGTATCAAGTATATCCCTTTTTTTTGTTTCTTTGTGTTCTTGTTCCTTCATTAGTTTTCTTTTTGTCCAATCTATCCTTGTTCTTTTTGCTGTGTCTCCAAACATTGTGTCATGTTCCTTCTTGTTGTGTCTGTTGTGTCTACAAAAGAAAAAATTCGGCATTGTTCATGAGTAATGTTCATCATTACTGTTCACAAGTACTGTTCATCATTACTGTAACATCCTATTCATCCGAAATTTTTTTTTCTTTCATACCTTGTGTTTTCTCTAGTTGTTCTTGAATCTTGAAGTTCTTGGGTTCTTGAAAATCTTGAAACCAACTTTTCAAATCTTGAACACTAGTTCATCTTTTGGAAGCTGAAACTTGCGGCTGTTGTGTTCTTGATTTAGCGAGCATAGAAAAAAAAAGGAAGAAAGAAATCTGGTCCCTAAAAAAAAGAAACAAGAAAGAAAAAAAAAAGGAAACGGATCAAGAATCAAGAATAGCTCACAAATAGAAAACCTAGTTGGACTTGAAGTGTTGCCAAATCTGGTCACATAACTCCTTGATCAACCAGGCTTGAATGATTCGGCCATTGGATGAAAACCAGCACTTATTGCCAAAGTCAATGATGTTGGGAGAGCTTATGATTGTACTAACAAACTTAACATTGCCGTGTTTAGTGTTTCTACTTTTATGCAGGTTAAGCAAGGGAAATTGAGTTGATCATGGTATGTTCTATTTCTAAATCCATTGGTGAATATCAAACTTTTCATGGAGTTTGCATCTTAAGTGTTGTATCTCTTTGCTATACATTGATGATCAATTTCAACCATGAGCCTGATTTGCTTGTTGGGAGGAATAATGAAGTTTCAAAGGGAGTTTCTACACTTGAAGGGAGTTTTTCTACACTTGAAACTTGCTCTAACGATCCTTATTAGTTCGATAATGATGTTCCAACCTTTCTTAGTCAATTTTTTTGGTTCATTACGTTCTGATTTTGTTGCTCAGGTTGAAGGTATGCAAGCTACATGTTCTAGTCTTGTTCCATCCGTGCAAGATAGGCCACACAAACAACAATTTATGGAGAATTTTGTAACTTTGCACAACCAGATTCGGGATTTTTCTAGTCTCATTGAATATTACTATGAAGATCCTTATCTTGTGAATGCGAATGGTAAGGTGTCAAGTGGTTTTATACTTATTGTGTGATTTATTGTGTAGGTTCAAATTTGACCATTCTTGACAAAAGGCTGATTAGAGAGCTTTAGAGTGGAACCTAGAATTTCCACAAGATTTATACAAGATGTTTCTTGTCTTGAAGAATGTCTTGGTTCGAAAACATCATGAGGCTGGCCAAACGACATGCAACATGGCTCGTAGTCATTCATCTATTTCCAACATTGCTATCTTATAAGCACACCATCGATTTGTGAACAAATCGCTTTCAAGAGGAGAGGAATGATATGATCTGGATCCTCCCCTACTCTATAGTCCATGAAGATTTCGCATGCTCAAGTTTCACATGAAGCAAGTGATCAAGTTCATTGAAGATCCAAAACTGTTTTAAACTTACTTCATGTTGTCTTTGTTTGGATAATTTCTGGCATTATTATTTGTTAATTAGAGTTAGTTTAAGAGTTAATTTAGTCATTTGAATTAGACAATAAAGGCCAGGTCACGTGGACCATTATTGAGCCCATTTAAGTTAATTAGTTTTCTAATTTAGTCAAGTTAGGATTTAGGAAAGTCATTATTTGTTTCCAAATTTGATTAAGATACATGAGTCTTGTAAAGGCTGTAAATATAGTCTTAGTTCAACGTTATTTTTAGATTTTATGATGAGTGAATTTTCGAGCAAACACTTATGTGTCTTTGCAACTCTCTTGTCCAAGAGATCCTACTTGAATACTTGAGAATTATTCTTGAGTGTTTACCAACTTATAAACCAATAACCACAATTAATTGTGGCATCATCTATCAACAACCTTGATTTGCTATCTTGTTAAATTGTGGGTTGAGATTAAATTTAAGGTTTGTAACTTCACAGGTTAGAAGGGTTAAGAGTTTTCGCAACTCCAACTTGATTCTTCGTCTAGATCCAAGGCATGAACCTGCCTGAATATATGAACTCGTATCCCATGAAACCCCGGATCTAGACGAAGAATCAAGTTGGAGTTGCGGAAACTCTTGACCTTTCTAACTCGCGAAATTGCGAATATTAAATTTAATCTCAACCCACAATTTAACAAGATAGCGAACCAAGGTTGTTGGTAGATGATGCCACAACCAATTGTGGTTATTGGTTGATAAGTTGGTAAACACTCAAAAATAATTCTCAAGTATTCAAGTAGGATCTCTTGGACAAGAGAGTTGTAAAGACACACAAGTGTTTGCTGGAAAATTCACTCTTCATAAAATCTAGAAAATAACGTTGAACTAAGGTTATATTTATAGCCTTTACATGACTAAGGGGTTGCTTCGTTAAAGGATTTGGGAATCACATAAAGGAATGAACCTCTTATTTATTGCTTGGGTTAAGTCTATTAGAATGCAAATTTTGGAATCATTTTTAAAAAATCAGAGTTATCCCATTTCCAAGCAAATTGGGAGGTTTTGGACAAAACCCTCAACTTATTCACTCAGACAACATTTATAACGGGTCTACCCTTTCTTTCTCTCCATCACATGCTTTACCTTCTGTTCTTCTTCTTCGTTAGATTACCTATCTCTTCTTCTTCATCATATAGTCTTCATCTGTAATCCAAAATATCTTGAAAAAAAAAAGATCTAAATGGATTAATAGTGAGCAAATATCTTCAGCGAGCAAATTGTTCAACAAGATCTCCACCAGAAAGATCTCTAAGAAAAATTGAAGAAAACTCACAACCCAAATCCATGGGATTTGTGATTTTTGCTTCAGGGGTCTTGTTCAGTGCAGGAAGGATGACTTGTTGTGAATTAATTGTGAGATTTTAGTACGAATTGTTTTTTGTATATTAAGAACCTGCTCAGTATATTAAGAACCTCAACCCAAAGATCTTCGCTTCAGGGGTCTTGCACAGTGCAGGAAGGATGACTTGCTGTGAATTAATTGTGAGATTTTATCACGAATTGTTCTTTGTAAATTAAGAACCTGCTCAGTATAACATTTGAACATAGTTGCGGTTGGCATATTAATAAAACTTTATAGTTAATCATTTCATGCAAGGTTTGATCTTTTGTGAAATCTTTTTCGTTCTGGTGGGTGGGATGGAAGAAGTAGGGAGTCAAAAGTTGATGGTGATAGAGACAGTGACATTGTAACCCTTCATTCTAAAACTATAAAGAGCTGGTGTTTTATTGGAGAACGGGCTTATTTTTATTTTATCCGATAAATAAATTTGTTTATGGGAAAATGGGTACTCTGTTCTTATAATGGAGGAAAGACATAAAGAACTAGTATTTTATTGGAAAACGGGTTTATTTTTATTTTATCCTATAAATAAATTTATTTATGGGAAAATAGGTACTTTGTTCTTATAATGGAGGAAACCTATAAAGAGCTGGTCTTTTATGGGAAAATATGACTTTTGTGAAAGTGGCCGCAATTTGGTTTATGAAATTATTCCAAAAAAAAAATTTAGAATGAATTTGTTTGTTTTGAAAGTTGTATAACGGTCGTTAAACTTCAAATATCCCTTTCTTAAACTTCAAAATCTACAAAGTCTCATATTTTTGTTAAATACAAAACTTACCAGTTTCTGCAATTATCTCTTTGTTTTATAAGAATTATTATATCAGGGGTAAATTTGAAATTTAATTGCATTTAATTCCGAAACACTCATCAAACCAAGCATCAGGAATTGGAATAATGCTAATTCCAATGTGTGAACCAAGTTAGATATTGGAATGAAAAGTTTAATTATAAAACCAGAGTCTTTAATTCCATTTCCATTTCCGATTCCAATATGTGAAACAAGCACCCCCTAATTATCCTAATCAAATTTGGAAACAAGTAATGGCTTTCCTAAATCCTAACTTGACTAAATTAGGAAACTAACTAACTTAAATGGGCTCAATAATGGTCCACATGACCTGATCTTTATTGCCTAATTCAAATGACTAAATTAACTCTTAAACTAACTCTAATTAACAACTAATAATGCTGGAAATGATCTAAACAAAGACAACATGAAGTAAGCTTAAAGCAGGTTCGGATCTTCAATGAACTTGATCACTTGCTTTATGTGAAACTTGAGCATGCGAAATCTTAATGGACTAGAGTAGGAGAGGATTCGGATCATATCACCAGTTGTCATCTCTATGAAATTCATGAAATTCTGTGTTCTATCCTAGCTCTAATTACAATCTCAATTACCTCAAATTAGAACAGCTTTTGGTCACTTAACTATCTTTTGTGTCATATTCTCATTCAACTTCCAAAAATGTTGCATTTTGCGCAATTCTTCCATTTTGGACTGTTTAACTTGTGATTTGTGTCATATTTACTTTGTGATTAAAACTTTACAAACACAAACCTTAATACCACTTAATATTAAAATATCATCAATGCAACTTTGACTAATATTTGAATGAAACATATCATTCTATGAGTCTACAAGCTCCAAATAAACAATTGCTTATAAAAGGGAAATAACGAACTTTCTTTTTCCAACATAAACACATTAATCCTAATTCTAATAGATCACTTGCTTAGCTATGTCCTTTCATCATACTCTTGTAACCTCTACAATGATTAGCTCTTAGTCATCATTTAGAGAAAAATATAAAACAGCATGGGGTGAGCAAACATATGCCCAATGAATAGCAATCTCCTCCTCTTCTGAATTATGCATATATACATTTCAAAAAGATTTAACACACTATCCACATGCAGCAATTTCATTCATGTGTAAAGCTTCAGTCATTTACGTGTACATGTAACATAAACATTGATGTTCCCACGATCAAATCTATGATTATAATGCAGAAAAACTTTTAACATGTCAGCAGCTCATAAACTAGCGCATGCATTCATCGCTCTTGAGCACTCAATCTAGCTTTAAACCCTGATTTTAAGAGGGCAGGTCAAGCAGTGCTTGTGGCCTTCACTTGGTTTGCATAAACATGATTATAAGATTAAGCTATTCGAATGAGCCACTTAATCATAAAATTAGGTCAATCTCATGTCAGTTCAAAGCCTAGTATGGTTATTAACATTTACCGATACAAATCGTGCATAACATGAATCTATCATAAAACATATGGTTTATCACAAAACATGACACTCTAGATGATCATAACATTTCAAAACTAAACACAATCATATATGATCTGCTTTTGCATAATTAAACAAATTAAGCAAAAATAATTCCTATTAAATAATTTTAGAAATCACAGAGGGATAAGAATTACTAATCTCTAATCCATGATGAAATACTTAATCGCTCACGTACTTTGCAGAATCCCCCATATCCTAAAAGTACATAACGTGGAATGCTTATTAATTACTTGATATAATGTAGTTTTTTTTTATCAGACTTTTGATGTAATGTAGTTACTATACTCAATTCTACTCTTCAGATGTCCCTAGTACATGTGGAACCTTTACAAACAAAATTTTACAATTTACAAAAATTAGAAATTTTCCAAAAATAGAATCTTTCCATATCTAGAAAGTTTTTTCCAATTTGGCGGTACTAATTTTTAAAGATTACTAATTATGTAGACTCTAAAAGAACATAGCGGTCCTGACCATTGGGTTTCGGTCCAAGTCCAACTTGCCATCGATTTAATTAGTTATCATAATTCCATTTTTTTTATAATTGGACATTTTCCTTAAGATTTAGGTATCTAAAGATAATCCTTTAAAAAAAACCTGCTACAAATTTGTGCTAAACCATACATTATTATATTCAATTGGAATTTTTTAAAAAATATTCGATTGGAATTTGTGCCTTTTAATTTGGTTGCTTCTGGAACAATTGGGCTCAACTTATGTAATTGGCCCATGAATCAACGAAATTCAAAACCACTCTAACACCTAGTTTGGGAGATGAGATTTGAGCAGAAAAGAAAAGAATAGAAGATAAAGGCTGCATCTCCCATGTTTAAGAGTTTGAAGTGAAAAGGAAAGGAAAAGAAACCGACGGAATTAGAAAGAAGAAGAAACAGCTACACTTTAAAAAAAAATTTCCGGCCCAAATCGGTCAGAAAGCAAAGGAAAGCACGGAAAGGCAGCAAAATTTTTTTAAATCACCCATTCTACCCCTAAAAAGCTATTGAATGAAATATTATTTACCTATGTATCCAAAATCACCCCATTTCTTTCATAAACTCCTAAACAACATTAAAATCTCTTCTCTTCTTTTCTTATCCTTTCTTTTCTCTCATAACTTAACCTTTCTCTTCTTTTCTTTTCTATCCTCAACTCACAAACTAGCCTAAAGGACCACAAATAAAATTTTCAAAAATCCTTTGATTACCCTATCGTGGAAATCTTAAAGTTAACTCCAAATCAGTAATGATACGAATCAGTATTATTACCAGGACTAGCAGTACTCTAGCCTTTCATTTGGTACATAGGAATAACTTAAAATGGAAAGGTCTTTTCATCCAAAATTTTTTTCCTGCCAGAATGGATAAGAAACTATTTATTATTCGAGTGTAACTCAAGTCAAAATGGAATATGTGTTTCTTTTCCAATGTTTGGTATAACCATATATAGAAGGCATAATGGAATGAAAAAAATTACAATGTTGACTTAATTGCCCTAGATATAAAACATTTCTTCTCTATTTTGTTTGATACTACCATTCTAAGGTAAATAATACTAGTTTTCTTGTGTTTGATTTGAAACTACACTTCTGAGTAAGGGCGCATTCCATAGACATTTGATACAAAGATATATGACTTATTAATAAAAAAAATAACATTTTTAATTGCATAAAATTGCAATGGTTAAATACTAATTGGGCTAAACTAAATATTCAAATTCCATACTTATCAAATTGTGTGCATATCAATTCGCATGTGCTCTTGATTTCCTTCTGTCCCGTTCATAAAACTATGAGTGAATGGCCCAAAAGGTCACTAAACTATTAAAAATGGCACCCTCTGGTCACTAAACTTTTTTTGTAGCCAAAAAGGTCACTAAACTCGCAAAAACTCTCCAGCGAAGTCATTTTACCGAATTTCGGCAGTTCCTCATCCGGTAACAGGGTCAATATGGAGTGGAGGAATATAGTAAAGGGGCAAAAATGTCAAACAAAATATGGTCAACCTTTTTTTCTCTCGCAAGTCGTGCCTTAGATCTAGAAATTAGCTGAGTCCTCTTTTCATTTGTTGAAAGACAAATCTTCTCTCATCTATTCAAGGAAAAATCTCCTTCCATTTCATCCTGTCCAATGACTCATGGCAAGACGCAATAAACCGATTCCATTCTGCAAGTGCGGAACTAGAACTATTTTGAAGACCTCATGGACAGAAAGAAATCCAGCGCGAAGATATATTGAATGTGCTCAAAATCAGGTAAGATAATTACTTAATGGATATTTGCGAGTTTACAAGATGGATAAAATGTAAATATTTGTTGCTGCAAGTTAGAGGGTGTGGATTTTGGGACTGGTATGATGAAGAAATTTGTGAGAGAGCTAAGCAAGTAATACTTGGCCTGTTAAGAAGTAAGAACAAATTAGAAGCTGAGAATGAAGCTCTGCAAAAGGAGGTTCGGGGATGGCAAAGCAAAGAAAACGAGATGGCACTGGAGATAAAAAGACTAAAGGAGCAATTGGAAAAAAAACAAAGGACAAGAAAGCTAGCAAAAAGTGTTTTTGTGATTGGGGTGGTTGTTACAGTGTGGTTAATATGGATGCATGAGCCAACAATGCCAAATTCGAAGAGGTTGCAAATTGCTAGTGTATGAAAGAAATGTTGCGAAATACTAGTTTGTAGAATGCAGAGATTTTGGATTGCTGGTATGTACAATGCAATTGAACTTAATGAAGCTAGTAATTGTGTTGACTTTGGATCTTTGAAAATGTTAATTATGAGTTCTGCTATTGACTAATCAATTAATTTGACAAGAACAATAGCCCATTCCAATGATTAAGTAGTGAATGGCAAATAAAAGAGTCATTGCATTGGATCAGAATTGGTTGTATTACAATAGGTGGACAAAAGATATGTTTGACTCCCACAAAATGGCAACAAAAACCTATTACATTTTCCTGCCCAATGATCTACAAAAAGATTTACAAAAAGACTACAAAAGTTATTTAACAGTTTATCATTAAGTTGCACGTCCTCTTCCAAATGATCTTCCTGCCCAATTTCCAACCTTGAATGGTGGTTCTTTTCCCAAATATGCATAATTGGCATTGATCGCACCCTTTTCGGCATCCGTCAATTTTCTCTTTTTCTGGACCACCCTTTTCTGCGTATTATCAGTAGATGCAGCCGGATGAGGATCTTTTTGACCTGTTGTTGTTCTGGGAGCATCTGGTCGAGTTCACCAGACCTGATCACAAAAACCAAATAACATTTCACTCAGTTATTCCAAGAACTACAATTACAATATTGTATAACAATAGTTAGAAAGGTTGATAGCTAACAGGGGTCTTTATCTTTCTAATTTGCCTCTTATTAGTTGGACTGGCAATCGTCCTCAACATCTCTGTTGGATTACTAGTGTCACCTTCGGCAGCAACATTTGCTCCTTCCATTGATTGTTGTGCACCTTCTAAAGTTGATGGCTGAACAGCAATATTATCATATTGTTGGAAAAAATTGCCAACTTCAACGTCAACATTTTCAGCATTCTGTTCACCAGATTCATGCATAACACTCTCTTCTCTAGATTTGGGAACAACATCCTCTTCACTACAACCTGGAGCTACAAATTTGTTTGGTTGGCCAGTTGCATTTTGCTGTCTTAAATGCTCAGTTTCAGCACCATCTTGAGCTTTGCATGTAGCTCGATTATGACCTGCCAAACCACAGTTTCTACAATGCATAACAACATGTTTTTTCATTTTGTGGACAGTTGCATTTTGTGACCCAGAGTGGCTTCTATTCTCTGTAACATCTTTTCTTCTTGCCTTTCTAGGTCTTCCCGCTTGCACACATGGTATTGGGGGGCCTAACACTGGATTTGTACTAGTTGGCCAAAGTGCTTTTCCACTGATAGGGTAGAGGACATTCTCATAAAATTTTAAAAATAGTTCCCTGGAGTAACACCCATCAGTATACATGCACGGGTCCTCATTCATTCTATGAAGTGCTGCAATGGAATGGCAGCATGGCAGGCCACTAACTTGCCATAAATTACAAGTACATGTTCTTTCTTGTACATATACAGCATATTGTTCCCCTTTAGGCCCTTTGACTTGATAACCCCCATCACCATTTGCCACAGTTTTCCATTTCCTAGACTGTTTTGCCCTCTCTTCAATCAACTCCTTAATAGTTGGACCAACAGCACCAGGGCATTTTTTCATCCAAGCCGCCCTATCTCCTATTCTACCCATTAAATACTCCCTAATTCCTTCCATCATTCCAATAATAGGTAAATCCCTGTATTCTAATATTTTTGCATTAAACGTCTCACAGAGATTATTAACTAACATATTAGATTTAACATGATGAGGAAAGAATGCCTTACACCAATGCTGTGGTGGTGGTGCCCTTTTGACCCATGCATATGCAACCTGGTCATACTCTTTCAAGTCATCAAGTTCTGCCTCATACAACTCAACAGTTGTAGCTGTTGCAATGCTCCATAGTCTATCTTTTAAAATTTGCCCAGGATGTTTTTTCTTGAAATTCCTGTACATGTGTTGAACACAGAATCTGTGTTCACAATATGGAAGAAGTTCCAAAAGTGCACTATCAAGCCCCTACAATAACAAATTGTGAAAAATTGGTTAACTCTAATAAACCAAATAGTAACTAATATCAACAATAATGATAAGATATGAGTGCTTCACCTTTTGTTGGTCCTACATAAATGTGTAATGACTGCTGGCAGTGGCTATTTGTAAGTCTTTAATCAATAAGCTCAGAAACCAATGCCACTGCTCTCTTGCCTCCTTTTCAACAACAGCCCAAGCAATGGGCCACCATCCATTATTGGGATCTGTCCCAATAGCTGTCAACAACTGTCCCGGATATGCTCCTTTTGTGTGACACCCATCAAGTGCTATAATGGGCCTACAACTCTCATTAAACCCCTTTTTGAGAGGTCCTAAACAGCAATAGAATCTGGTAAATGTAGGTCTCTCATCAGGATCATTTCTCGGATTGTATTGAATGTCAATTGTTGTATTTGGATGGGTCCTCTGTAATTCAGCAGCATATTCCCAAACAAAAGCATATTGTTCTGCTACACTTCCCTTAATATTCTTCCTAGCCTTAGTCCTTGCCTTGTAAGCCATACTTCTACTAATCTCACACTTATATTGTTCATCCACAGCCAGCCTAATTTGCTTTGCTGGCATATACATATTTGACTTTATTTGATCTTCATATCTGTTTGCCAGCCAAGAGGTAGACATGTGTTTATTTTTCTAGGCATGACTGCAATGATTGTGAACATCATTCAATGTCTTCAAAACAAAATCTGAGTTGTTCAATGCTGGAACTTTAGAAGCATACACAAACCATGGACAGGGTGCCACACATTTTGCCCTCAATCTAGATTTGTCATTTGTGTACATAAATACGGGTCTCCCAGTAAGAATCGAGTAATTCCTAATAGCTTCTCTAAACAGACCCTTACTTCCAAATTTCATACCAACCTCAAATTCAGGATTTTTCATAAACTTCTCCATATCAAAGTTAGTATAATTCATGTTTACCTCTTGGATTTCCTCGTCAGACGACCCATTATTGCTGTTGAGTTCTATCTCCATTCCATCATTCAAAAGTGGATTTTCATTGCTAGCATTGGTTGCCCGTGTTTGCTGTGTAGTTTGGGGGCCACGATCTTCACTTTCCTGTGTAGTTTCAGCAGCTGTGACATCTCCTTTCCATTTGCTGCTCAACCTAGAACTCCTCCTCAAATTTGTAATTTTTGATGCTTGAGTTCCTGCCTGGCTAGGTTGCTCACTTGGCTGCCTTTCACTATCTCCTTCGCCAATATCAATTTCATTTTCTAGCTGCCTTTCACTTGACTCAGCATGAGTTTCATGTGGTTGACCACATTGTGTTGGAGGCTGCTGCATACTTTGTGTTTCATACATTTCATCGTCCCGATAATAATTTGTGTATTGTTCAAATTCCCTCTCATCACATGTTCCATCCCCATCATCACACTCGCCTCCTTCTCCCTCATTTTCACCATCTCCAGAAGTTGAGTGCAAGCCTGCTGTAATTGTAGGTGCATCACCTTGGTCAATAGCTTCATGCACTGCTTTTTTTTTGTATAGTGCTATCCTTCCACTCTAAAGCAGCAAATGATCGTGTACGGAATCTACCCTTTTTCTTCACAGATTTACTATTACACGCATTCATTGTTTGACGTTCCTCCCCATCATCAATTTCCTCAACGATCACTGTAGACTTGTGCACATTCGGTGGCTCTACGATGGTCTTTGTTTGAATTTTTAACACCTCGTCATCTGGAACATGGTCGCATATCACTTCCATCAACTTGAACTGCTCCACCCAACTACAAAACTGTCTGATATGCTCGTCAGTTTGGAGTTCTTTCAATCCATTATTGATATCACTTCTTGGATCAAGATAATAGTACAATATGACATCCTTGTTGTAGCCACACTCTTTCACCATATCATTAATCTCATGCATTGACATTCTATCACCATCACAAAGATCAAAATAGTCTACCTCTCCACCAACATAACTCTTATATTTATCCCCTTCAATTCTACCACCATGCCGCATCTTAACTGTAAATAATGAGCATCCATGCTCTGCATCACAAAGATCAAATAGTTGCAGGTATTGTTAATTGATAGATATCCAATCTTTTAAAAACTACAATCTGAAATTAATTTTTAAGTCTTCAATACAGGTTCATTTCTAATTCCCACACAAAACCTTAATATTATACCGCAGTTGGTCAACAAATACAATAAAATTCACATTTTTTCTGCCTAATTAATTTAGTTTAACGACATGCGAATGTAGGACCCCTTGTAACCTACTATGACGACAAAAGGGAGGACCATTCTCTCTTGTCCCTTTCATGCCCCCTTTGTTATATATAAAATAACCCATTAAACCCTAAAACCTCTTCGACATTTTTGCATTTCGTATTAACATTTTCAGACTTTGCACTATCTTTTACCAACATTCTTCTTCACCAAAATAAAATTTTTAATAACTTACCATACATCGTGTACGGGTCAGCATACTCATCCCTCGGTCGCTTCACCCACTTCATTGAAATCACCAGCTTCACAATTTCCTCGGCTACTCTTGTTTTTGAGATGGGTTTAGGCTGTAACTCAAAGAGGTTTGCTATTCTGATTTGGTTTACAGGTGGTCAAAGTCACTTTTTTTACTGCCGGAGAAGACGAAGTCAATCTATGGGTTCAAAAGTGGTTTGGGATTGAGACAATCTATGGCTTCACCTATTCCAATAATCTTTCGGACATTTTTGCCCCTTTACTATATTCCTCCACTCCATATTGACCCTGTTACCGGATGAGGAACCGCTGAAATTCGGTAAAATGACTTCGCTGGAGAGTTTTTGCGAGTTTAGTGACCTTTTCGGCCACAAAAAAAGTTTAGTGACCAGAGGGTGCCATTTTTAATAGTTTAGTGACCTTTTGGGCCATTCACTCTAAAACTATTTACCAATACAAAAGTATACTTGCGGCTTATTAGATGTCTAGTAGCATTTTTTTCTTTTTTCTTCTATTTTGGAGGGTACATATGAATGTATATTGGCATGTTATTGCTTCTTTTGAGTTGACAAATGTCATCACATAATCCAAATTTCTATATAATAATAATGTCAAAATTTTTTATTAAACATTTTATTTAATGATAAGAAGAGAAAAATATCATTTAATAGAGAAGGTGATAATCCCTAGTGTTGAAGCATTGCTTTATGTAAAACTTTGGAAATTAAACTTTTCAAATGTAGAGGATGCATGAAATGACCAATATATAATATATAAGATAAACTCTGATATTAATAAGAAAGCCATAACAATTAACTTCAATAATTTGTAAAGAAACAAAACAAGAAAAGATGAAAACATGTGGCGAAAATAATACGACAAACTATAAGTAAACAATATATTATAATTGTCACACAAATTTTTTTTTTGACTTTTCACACAAAAGTGCTTTTAGAAGATGGAGATATATGGAAAGATAAACTTGGCACCCGCAATTTAGGTGTTTCTTGCTATAATTTAGGTGTTTCCTAGATAAAGTGAGAATGGACTTTCCTTAGAATTTTATGAGGAATGGAATTCCAAAAAAAAGTTGGAATAGATTTTCCAGAGGAAATGTCTTTCCAACAAAAAAAATTTGCACATCTAGTACTAGAATGAAACGAAGAAGTAGGAAAGGCTCTCCATTCCAGACCTTTCCAGCGTACTACTAAACATGGGGGTGAAAAGAATTAGTAGTATTATTATTGAAAAAGACATTGATAGTGATTAGCAACCAAATTATACTTTTTCGAAATTGAAGGATTCAATTACCATCATGAAATATATATTGCTCGTTGGAATTTTGCTTTGGCAGCTTTGTTACATTTTTTCCTAAGCAAATTACATCAAAAGGGAAGAAAGAATGTATAAATGGAAGCACCCATCAACACTCGACACTGGCCCTTAGGCTAAAAATAAATAAATAAATAAAAATAAAATCACAGGGAGAGATAATTTGTCCACGATATTCGGCTATAGATCCACTGAAGTCGGAAGCCTTAACCGGATGTGTTGGTAACAGGTAAAGCCCGAAGGCTGCTCAGCGAGATGCCTATCATTCCTCCTTTCTAGTATTGTTCACTTGTACATAGAGGTGATAATTTGGATTGAGATCCATTTATCCATTCATATAATCCATAATTAAATGGATTTGGATTATTCATTTATAGTATTGGTTTTAAATGGTTGATCAAAGTAAAATTATTAAATTAAATGGATTTATATGGATTATCCACAAAAACCACATAGATCCATTTACTTAAAAACCAAATTGGTTGCAAAACTTATTAGCTAACTGAAATCTCGAATTTCTCGACTAAAGCCGCACATCACAGCTAGCTTGAGTTGGCTTGTCCAAGGAATTAAATAACCGTTGAGAAGTGGTGCAAGTAGGAAAGGATGCTTCTATTATAATCATGGTCAATGAAGCTGAATTGTGTGGAGCTTTTCTTGAATTGAGTCTAATTTCTGATGGTTTTTCTGTATTAAATAGAATTTGCCAAGAATAGAACTTTGTGGTTATGCATGAACTTGTGCCATTAGCCACTAGGCGTCTCCCAGCATAGATCATGGATGCCTTCTCTGAGTGTTCAAGTCTTTATGAAGATGATTTCACACCGCAGACATGGTCCACCCACATATTCTCCTCTTTTATTAGCTAGTGGCATTGGCATGCCTTCACTAGAACATGCCTGCGTAATGGGCTGTCACTGTTCATACCTAAATTCTTAAATGAAAAATCTAAGTATTTTGTCCTCTTTCTCATCTAAATACACCTAAAATTTATAAGTACATAAAAAAGTATCTTCATATTATAAGAAATGGTAATATAAAAAAAAGTAATCAAAATATTTAAATAGATTATAAATGGATAATTGGTTTTTATTTAATTCATTTAGATCTATTTATTAAATGGATCTAAATGGATTGAATAAATTTCATCGACTATCCATTAAATAAAAATCAATTATGAACCATTTATCCATATTGCCACCTCTAGTTGTGCATATGCAAACTGATTCGGTTCTTATCTTAAGGGTTTAGTTGGTGTCGGGATTTGGATATCCATTTCCAGTCCTCCCTTTCATGGCTTTACATCTGAGTTATACCTCTGTATACATATAATTGGACTAACTTTATGCACTCAGACCAAAACTTTAATGGAAATGATACAATTGATCCCTATCAAGAAAAGCTGTATCTAACTAACCCGAAACTACTTCAAATCATTGATGATCAATACCCCATTCAAGGAACAAAGTCAATTCTCCTTTGTTCTAGGAACTTTAGACTATGAGGCAACTATAAATCTCAGAGCTGTCACAGTATCATTAACCACGTTCATAGGCAGCGTCTGGCTATACTGAGAAACACTTCTATTCCTGTGTCTCCATAAGTAACACTCCAGTAGCAGCAACCGCAACTCTTTTCAACTGATATCCCAATCTTGATGCAATTTTTTTGAGACATTTTTATTAATTTTTTTGACGTCTCTGCAAACTTTGTTTGTTTCTCCAAAATTTATAAAAATCATCTCTAGAATTCTTTGTGTGAGAAAATTTAGTTTTAAAAAAATTATAACATAAAACCAAAGCCCTACAAAAACTTTAGTGTATAGCTACTGAATGTAGATGTTATATGCTGAAGATGGTTGTTTCTTATTGTTTCCAAACGTAAAGTTTTAGGGTGCGTATATGTTGAAGATGGTTGTTACTTATTGTTTCCAAATGTAAAGTTTCAGGGAGCATTTGATAAAACTGAATTCTGGAAACTGAAATTTAAAATCTGAAATTTGAAATTTGAATCTGTTAAGTTTCTGAATTGTTAAGTATTAGATCTGATACATTAGAATGTATATCACATTAAGTAATAATGAATAGTTTATTATTTATTTTTGGGAAAAAGTTTTGCTTGGAAAAATTCAGTATCACTTAATTAGTTTAAATGTTCAATTTTTTGTTATTAAATGTACATGAACATGTTAAGATTTGAATCTATTATATTTAAATGTTAAATTGGGTTATGAAATATGGCCTTATTTGAAGCTATGAAGCTACTATCAAATAAATTGGGTTAGACTATGAAGCTACTATAAATCTCACAGTTGTCACAGTATCATTAACCACGTTCATAGGCAGGGAGCATCTGGCTATATTGAGAAATGCTTCTATTCCTGTGTCTCCATAGGTAATACTCCAGTAGCAGCAACCGCAACTATTTTCAACTGATATCCCAATCATGATGCAATTTTTTTGAGACATTTTTAGTAATTTTTTTTGACGTCTCTGCAAACTTTGTTTGTTTCTCCAAAATTTATAAAAATCATCTCTAGAATTCTTTGTGTGAGAAAATTTAGTTTAAAAAAAATTTGTAACATAAAACTAAAGCCCTACAAAAACTTTAGTGTATAGCTACTGAATGTAGATGTTATATGCTGAAGATGGTTGTTTCTTATTGTTTGCAAACGTAAAGTTTTAGGGTGCGTAAATGTTGAAGATGGTTGTTACTTATTGTTTCCAAATGTAAAGTTTCAGGGAGCGTTTGATAAAACTGAATTCTAAAAACTGAAATTTAAAATATGAAATTTGAAGTTTGAATCTGTTAAGTTTCTGAATTGTTAAGTATTAAATCTGATACATTAAAATGTTTATCATATTAAGTAATAATGAATAGTTTATTACTTATTTTTGGGAAAAAGTTTTGCTTGGAAAAATTCAGTACCACTTAATTAGTTTAAATGTTTAATTTTTTATTATTAAATGTATGTGAACATGTTAAGATTTGAATCAATTATATATAAATGTTAAATTGGGTTATGAAATATGGCCTTATTTGGAGCTATGAAGCTACTATCAAATAAATTGGGTTAGACTATGAAGCTACTATAAATCTCACAGCTGTCACAGTATCATTAACCACGTTCATAGGCAGCATCTAGCTATATTGAGAAACGCTTCTATTCCTGTGTCTCCATTGGTAATACTCCAGTAGCAGCAACCGCAACTCTTTTCAACTGATATCCCAATCTTGATGCAATTTTTTTGAGACATTTTTAGTAATTTTTTTTGACGTCTCTGCAAACTTTGTTTGTTTCTCCAAAATTTATAAAAATCATCTCTAAAATTCTTTGTGTGAGAAAATTTAGTTTAAAAAAAGTTTGTAACATAAAACTAAAGCCCTACAAAAACTTTAGTGTATAGCTACTGAATGTAGATGGTATATGCTGAAGATGGTTGTTTCTTATTGTTTCCAAACGTAAAGTTTTAGGGTGCGTATATGTTGAAGATGGTTGTTACTTATTGTTTCCAAATGTTAAGTTTCAGGGAGCATTTGATAAAAAAATTGAATTCTGGAAACTGAAATTTAAAATCTGAAATTTAAAGTTTGAATCTGTTAAGTTTTTGAATTGTTAAGTATTAAATTTGATACATTAGAATGTATATCAAATTAAGTAATAATAAATAGTTTATTACTTACTTTTGGGGAAAAGTTTTGCTTGGAAAATTCAGTACCATTTAATTAGTTTAGATGTTCAATTTTTTGTTATTAAATCCGTCTGAAAGATTTGAATCCATTAAATTTAAATGTTAAATTGGGTTATTAAATATGACCTTATTTTTGCTTTTATTTTATATCCTTTTGCAAATTATTTATTCCCTTTAAGTACTTAGGTTCCATTTAGTTCATAGGATAACATAGTATTGGATTAATCATCTTAATCATCCCACATTTGGTTGCATTTTACACATGGGATGATGCATCCTAACTAACCGAATTAATCCCCTATTCATGGGATAAAATAATCCCATGGGGGAGGTGGTATTAGTCATATCGGGATACCTAAAAGATAGGATGATGAAATTATAGGTTAATTTATCCTTACAAATAATATAAATTTATATTCTCATAATTATATAACCTTATCCTCACATGATAATATAACATGAATGGACTAATTTGACCCTACTATTTAATTTAATGTTTTTTTGACTAATTTGCCTTTGTAAATGATACAAATTCATACTGAATATTATATAACCATACTTTCACATAATAATATGATAACGAACTAATTTGCCCCCACTTACATCATAATAAAAGGACTATATTGTTGTTGAACTAAATTATCCTTACTAACCTTATTTTTTTCAACCAAATTCTATATAAATGCATAACTTTATCAATTACGATTTCCGAATGAGGGTTTCAATAAACTCAACTCGATTCAAAGAAAAATCTTCTATGTTGGTCTGAGTTTGGCTCATTTGAAACTCTTAAATAGGTTGGGTTTTATGCAATTTAACCTTAACTTAGCCAAAACTCGACCCATTATTAAATTGACTTTCAAATTTGGATTTAAAAACCAGGTTAAAAACTATTTTTAATGCCTCAAATGAGCTATTTGAGTGAATGCAAATTTTTATATACCAAAGCCCTTGATTTACTTTATAATTTTAAAGTTTCAAATTACTTTATTTTAATAAAATTTATAAATTTATAAATTATATTATTAAAATGATCCTACAAATAAAGGGGTACTTTGGTCATTAAAATAGTACTCGTATCTCATCCAATCTCCAACCAAACATGGGATAGGATTATTTTTCAATATATCCTATCCAATTTAGAACCAACTAAACACTAGATAATTTAGATTATTAATCCAAGGATAACTCGACCAAGTATGAGTTATCCAAGAATCAATCCAAGAATGAGTTATTCAATCTCATCCCATCCATAAACCAAACGAACCCTTAAAAAAACTATGGCTAAAGTATCTTTTAATCCCTTATGATTTCATAATTTACCACATGACCCCCACTATGGTTTGAAAAACCTATATATTACCCCCTTATGCTTTGGGCTAATGTATCACCATTAGTTTTTCCATTAAAACTAATGGTCAATAGTAAAAAGTCAAGATCAAACTAATAAATTGATAAATTTACCCTTTCATTACTTCTTTTTTTCCTCCAAACATAAAAAAGAAGGAATTGAAATAAAAAACCAACAAATTAGAAATAGAAAATAGCATCAAAGATTTGGTTTGAAAATTTATAATGATATTTGTAGTAAAAAAACATGCGGCATATTTTATTTCTTATTTATTTGTTTTATATTTTCCTTCCATCTTTTTTGTTTCCTATTTATTTATATTTTATTTCCCTTTCATCGCTTTTGTATTTGGAGAAAATAAAGATTTTGTAGTTCATAGTATAGGTTTTCAAAATCATCTTTTCTTTCCCGAGAGAGAGAGAAGAAAAGAATAGTGAAAAGGTGAATTTATCAATATATTAATTTGATTTTGATTTTTTACTATCAACCTAGTTTTAACAGAAAATTGACAGTGACTTTTTAACCCAAATCATGAGAAGGTTATATGTAGGTTTTTAAACTATAGGGGGTTATGTAATGAAACACCAAATCACAGGGTGGGTAAAAGGTAATTTATCCAAAAACTATTCTCATCAAAAGCCCATCTCCTATCTGTGTACATTAATAATTCCTAAAACTTAGAAGTCATCCAATAATAGTTTCATTCCAAGAGGAAATAAATGAATTCAAGTTATTTTTCTATATCCAATAATAGAATGAAAATTTTACCATGGTCTTGAAATTGTGAGAGAATGTTTAAAGATATTCATGTTCCTAGTCTTGATGAAAATTTTTGAGACATTTTTAGTAATTTTATTACATCTCTGTAATCTTTGTTCATTTTCCATAATTTATAAAAATAATCTCCAATTAAGAAATTTTACTTCAAAAAATTTCATAACATAAAAAGTAAATTCCTTTAGAAACTTTAGTGTATAGCTACTCAATGTAAACGATTACATGATAAAGATAGTTGTATCTAACTATTTCAAAACATAAAGTCCCTCTCCTATTTGCATATAATAATAATCCCTAAAAACCATTTGAAAAAACTTTCATTCTATTATTAGATGCTTTTCAGAAGTCATTCAATAATAGTTTCATCCAAAGAGGAAAAAAATGAATTATAATTTTTTTTGTTAGGAACTTTTTCGTGATTATATAATCAATATTTCTTTTTGTTAAATTCCATGTTCCATTCTTTCTAGATTGAGATCAAAGATAATCTTTCACTTGGTGGTTAATAATTGCTCACTAATTTTTTTTCCCAATTTCCCCATACAGAGCAACAAACCAATAATAATTTAAAAAAAAAAGAAAATTTTCAATTGTTAAACGTTGCAAGAGAGTTTAGATGTGCCAATTCATGCATTGGGCTATGAGTTTGTGTTCTTATTAGGTGATAAAGTAATTCGAAGGGAAATTTGAAAATCATCAGGTTGATTGATATTCACTAAATCTGACATAATACGCCCTTTTGAAACCAAAAAGAAAAAGAAAGAAAATAAAAAGAACATAATGTGTCTTCGGAAGGATTCTCATACTTAAGTTATGCTAATTCTTAATTCCCAGTCCAAAAACAAGTATATAGTAATGAAGCTATAAGTATAGCTCAATGCACATCAGCAAATGCTAATGTCCAAGTAAAAATGTAACTTTGTCCACTACTACAAAAATACCCTTTTATGACATTTAAAAGCGTCATTATAGCTCGATGTAATGACGTTTCATCTATAATGACGCTCTGCTAAAAACGTCGTCCATTCTATGTTTACGACAGTTGCACGAGTCATAATTTATAATTCTGTTGGCATTTATAAACATCATTATTTATTGTTTTAATGATACTTTTAAATGACAAGAAATGCTACACAGGAGTTAAGGTTATATGAATCTAAAGTGATACTCTTAACTGTCATATATTGGATCTATCTTGACACTTCTATTATGTAAGTACAATAAAATATTATGAGACATTTGCAGTATAAGTAGAATGAAATATTTTGACACTTTATGGTGTAATTAGATTAGGTTGTTCTGACACTTGTTAACATGAAATTTTGTGAATATTATGAACCGTAAAAATCGAAGTGGTGACACTTTTAAGTGTCAATACATCATATTGCATTAGCCCTGTGAACCATCCGGATTTTTATACCCAAAAGTAGAAATCACATTTCATCCTGCCTGCACAATGTAGATTCTAATTTTTGGAATAATAAAGTTATCAGTACCACCTTATAAAAGAAAACCAAAGTGATTTACATTTTCATAGGCTGATAGTGCAATACAATCAGCCAAACTAGTGTAAAAGTACATCATCCAAGCAACTTACATGGCTGCTATATATATCAACGAATTACATGCTAATTAAGAGATTTTTCAACAGTGAGTATTGCAGTAGCATTTCCAATACATATCAAAAAACCAATACTTCAACAAGAACTCAACAAAAAACACCTTGACAATGTCTTCAAAAAATAGCCAGTTGACCCAAGGATCCTTTAGTTTTCTTCAAGATTCACATAAATCACATCTACAGCTCTTCTTTTACAGTTTTAATGTTAGAAAATAAATAAAAACTAAGTTATACAAATGATAAAGATAAGATAAAAAGATTACTAGGTTTATTGGCCAAGCAATAGCTACTCCAATTGCATCTCCAATCTTGCGAAAATTATGGTATGGCCTCATTAGCTCTTCATCATTCTCCACAGGCACATTCACATGGATTTCACACCAATGTGATCCCAAAGGTGTGTCACCAACTTCAGCAGTTGGATCCAAATTTCTAACCACTCCAACAGCACAAATTTTGTTCGAATCAACCATGCTTTTTATTGTAATTTTATCCCCAACCTTGAAAACAAATTTTATAAAGCATATAACCAGATATAAGAGAGCAAGTCTTGAACAGATATTCAATACATAGTACCACAAGAACCAACCCAAAATGACAGCCACAACAAGTACCAAAACCAAAGTGCAGTCCATTACAATCAATAATGATATCCAAAACAAGAATCTCAACAATTAAATAACATATAGCAATTATGAACTTGCTCATGAAAATCATTTGCGAACGCAGCATCTAAAGAAAGTCATAATTGAGCTATTTATTACCTTTATCGGCCGAAGAATAGCATTTGTAGAATGTGAAGTAGATCTTTGCTGAGATGGTGAATTTTGTCCTTGTGATCCTCCGTGTTGAATTGATTCTAGTTGCTGGAGTCTTCGCTCCATTTTTGACATCGCAGCTCTTTGTTCCATAACCAAGCGAAAACATGTTGAACGACTTGGTATATCACCTCACAAATCAGATTGTGTAACTCCTAAACCATATGTACGAACTCTTCCACTCTTTTCTTCACCCATTACTTTTGCAAACACGTCATTCCTACCCACACTATCTTCTTCTCCTTCTGGAAGTTGATTTTTTAAGCTTTCCATCTCCTCCTAAAATTAACAATTCAAAGTTACTATATTCTCGTTCTTATTGTAACAGAAAAAGTTTGTTTATGAATGAAGTGAATAAGTAGCAATAACATACCATTTTTTCCCCAGCTTCATAACTAGATGGCACTGCATTAGAATTAGTGTAGCATATGGTGAACATATCTACTCTAGAGAGAGAATGCCCAACCTCTCTTTCCTACATATAATAGTACATCCAAAGAATATATCAGAATCAAAAATTAGACGTTGTTACCAATTTATATGTTATACCTTATCTACTCGAACTTGAGCGAATGGCTTTTTCCCTGTACTATGATTCATCTTTTTCTTCTCTCGGTGTTCCTTGTTTGTTGCAGATATTCTCTACATATTTAAACATAACACAAAATAGTTAAGTATAGGCAAACAGAAAACAGGATCACGACTATGATAATATTTCATACCTTTGACTCTTCGGAAAGCCAGTTAGTCAAGATATTTCTCCATTGCTGTGGAAGAACTCGTTTTGATCTTTTAAGCACCTGACTTTCAATTGCCTCATTTGGATTGAAATAAGTTTTCTTGAGAGCATGCTTCCAACTTCTCCATTTCTTTCCTACTGATTGCTTAACTAGTTCTTCTACGCCAACAGGAAGATCAAATTTTTCCTATAATATTGGATACTTAATTAAAAGAGAACAAGCATTCAACTAATGTAGTACGTTCAAGAAATGGATACCTTTACTACATTTATCATGTCATTCTTTAAAGACTTGGGAACCTTACGCCAACTATCAATGTCAATTGGTGCATATTTTCCAATTCTTGCCAATGCTCCCAAAAATTCATTGAATTTGCTTCTATTTGTACCAACTGGCTGACCAAATGTATTGAATTTCACTTTAATTCGCTTGTCAGTACCATGTCTACCCCAAATGTGTCTCATATAATTTGGTCCCCTAGTTTTCTTAGGCTGCTCATCATCAGAACCACCACTTGCAAGTATAATAGACAATTATGACATATATCTTATGAAGTTGAAACTGCATTGATGGAATAAGCTTGACTTAGTCACCACTTGATATATGCTATGTATGTAAGATGCACTTTGCATTAGAATCCTATGGGCAGAGCATTCTATATCAAGTTCAATACCAATGATGCAAATGTTAGTGGTAGGAAGTTCTAAGCCAATTTACCTACTTCAATTTTGGTCAAGTTTTGCAGCAAAGCCAGAAGATATTTAAAGAGAACACCTAATTGCTAACCATTTTAGGAAATCCTGGAGCTCCCAAAGAAGAAAAATGGGGTGACAAGGCTGGAGTCAAGCTCACGCAAAAGGGTCAAGTAAAAAGTCCTATTCTAGTAATTGCAAAGAAACTAGTACTGGCAGGCACATGAGGTACTAGCCAAGTGTTAAGTTGTCGAATGGCCTATGGGCAGCTATTCCTAATAGATATTGGCATCTCAAAAGTTGGAGAAAGACCAACTGCATTATGGGCCAACAACTATGCAGTGCAAGAAATTTTCAAGCTACTTCAATAACAGAACAAGATACAAATCAGGATCAATGAACTAGTAAAATGAATTCAGGTCCTACCTACAAATCCTAGCGTAAAAGCATTCTAGGTAATTTGATAACCATTCGGACAATGAACTAGTGCAAAGATGACTAAAAAGTCACTCTTCTTCACAATAAATTCAATTACAGCAAGAATTCTCCTAGCCAGAAGAGAATGCACATATTTGTAAAGAAAGTGAAATTTGAAAATGCACCATAAAATAAATAGAACCAGAAAATTCAGCAAGAAGACAGTAAATGCAGTAAAAAGAAACCCAAAAAGAAAGTAATAAAAAAAATTTCAGGCAATCATCTAAGTTTTTCCTTGCCAGAACTCCTCTTGGCTGCCGCCTTAACCTTCTCGATATACCCTTCAATAGGAGGTAAAAATTGGCCATAAATCAATTCGCCGGAAAGGGTCTCAAATCGAGGACCAAAGCAGCAGCCTTCAGACCCTCAGGTAATGCCTCAATAGCTTCTTTCTTACACCTCAAGAATGCAGACTCAGCAGCCTGTCTAGCTCTATGCTTCCTCATCAGAACCCTGCTATACTCCTTGGCAAGCCCAGCGTAATCAGAACCCTGCTATACTCATCAACCAAGCGTAATCATTATCTTACTTTTCAGCCCCATCTTTTCTCTCTCAGCTTCCCTAGCTTTTTCCTTATGCTTCAAGAATCTGATTGGGGAAGTCAAAGCCAAGCACTCGTCGACCAATTCATCAAATTCGAATTTTCTTCTGGGCCAACCTTCTTTCTGATTCGAATCACCCGACCCAGTTCCTTTATTGGTTGTTACCTTCGATCTCTTCAATGGCTGTGATCCTTTGATTTTAGATTTCCCTTTTGCAGTTCCGCTGACTAAGCATCTTTGTAGAGATTGATAACTCAAAGACTCCAGACAAGCGTATGATGAGCCTAAAGATCTCATTTTTCTAGCCTCAGCTATTCGCACCATTCTTTTACAGTTACAAAAGGTCCAATTTTCTGGGTCTAACGCTGGCAAAGGGAATGAGGAACGGCAATTTTGTTACCAGAGGTGAGGTTCTCTGAGGCAGCCGAAGAGTGGCAGAGGAATGAATCCAATTAAAATTTTAGTTATAGGGGGCAAAAAGAGTAGCACCCAAATTGAATGTCGAGTTGGGTGATGATTTTTAGCAAGGCACCGCCTGGGCAACCCTCCGTCACCCATCTTGCTCCTGCCCCATGTCCCACGCCGTCCCCGGAGAAGAAATAGAGTAATAAAAAAAAGTTATCAATTTTGTCTAAAATGTATAGGTTACCTGGTAGTAATCTTCCTTCAGATGTTGTTGTAAGTAGAAGAACAAGTCCTGAGAGTTGTTGGCGATTTCCAATGAACACCGTCCTCCACCGTTGCACTTCGGGCCTGACAGATCTCAAATATTACATATTTGTCTTCAAATTGGGGAGAATTAAAAATCGGGTAGAAGAAAGAGAAAGAAACAAGGGATTCGGTTGTGAGAGGGGTTAAGGATTTTGGCTTTTTTCAGAAAGAGTTAATGTGATTGAAGATTTTAGGAGAGAGAACTTGGATGAACAAAGAGTAAAGTTCAGTGGGTTCATTGGAGTAGTTAGAATTTTTCCCCCAAAAAAATGGCGCTGAAGTGTAGCGCCATTCTCTTTCCCGCGTTTGTTTTTCACTTTTTACTTCTATTTGGACGAATTAGAGTGATACGATGTCGTACTCGTCATTTTCTTTGTCACTGTAATGACGTTCCCTACTGCATGTTACATTAACTTTCTGTTGTGACACTTTTAAGAAAATGTCATATTAAGTGTGTGACTAAAGATCATTTTGTAGTAGTGCGTCATACTATTCATCACTATTTTAGATTATCCTTATAAGTGGATGGCAGGAATAAAATTTCTAGTTTCCTTTTCTTTCAGTTTTAGTATTTAATTTACCTAATACAAAAAATGGCTACAATTTTATCTTTTCTTAAGACACAAACAAAGAAAAAAACGGTGAAAGAAACAAAAGAAGCACAATGGAGAGCTTTCCGGTTGAAATGAACACTCTGTTGCATTTATGTTTAATTTAGAAAATTCATTGTCAATCAAATCCCTAATACAGCTTTAATTTTATTTCTTAAGTAAAACCCAAATCTTTCTAAATCAAACTCTATTCGTAAAGTACAACCACAAAGCCAATATTATAAAAATATCCTCAACATAGTAAAAATAAGACATTTAGATTTAGAAGCATGGCTAAGTCACTTGAATCTTGAGCGAGGGTATCATTGAAAAGTGAAAACTAAATCACTAAATCTTTATGCTTTTAAATTCCCTAATACAACTCTAATTTTATTTCTCAAGTAAAATTTAAAACTTTTTAAAATCAAACTCCGTTCATAAAGCATAACCACAAAGTCAATATTACAAAAATAACCTCAACATAGTAAAAATAAGATATTTAGATTGAGAAGTATGGCAAAGTTATTAGAATCGCTAACAAGGGTATTACTGAAAAGTGAAAACCAAATTATGACAGGTGTCGAATCTATTCAATAATAAAATATCTACTCGAGAAATATAGCAATGAGGAGGATCTCTCCACGGGGATTGGAAGAAATACGTTTCTTTTAGAATAAGATTTAATGGGGGGGTTTTGAATAATTAAAATAATTAATTAATTTGAACTAAAATAATTAAATGGAGTTAAACTAAAATTAAATCAATAAATAGTAAAACCTTAGCGAAAGGAGTAACTTTTTACATATGGTTCACACAATTGATTCTTGATGCAATAATAAATTCAACAGTTTATTCAGTGATAAACTAGTTATAGCTATCAACACGCTCTGATAACGAATTTTTCCTTACTTTATCGATAGTTAAGTTACGACCATTAACCATTTCCCTTATCAAAAGACAACCCTAACTACGATCGTAGGATTTAATCTCTCAATTACAATAAAAGATAGAAAAGTCTAGTTCTAACCAACAAACATACTACAAGAGTTTATTTAGATTGGATCGTATATTTTTCTGATACAAATCTAATCATGTCAGTCACCACAAAGATTAAAATAGCTAAACAATTACGGATTCAATTATTTTAATTGGCAGTAGATTATCTTGTTCAATCAAATATCGGGCCCTTGACATTTAACTAGACATAGCAATCAGAAGAAATTAATCCAAAAAACATACAAATACCAATGAATAAAAGAAAGAGAAAAAATTAATTCGATTTCATAGTTGATTGAAGAACCAAAATTTCAAATTATCCCTTGGCTAGAAAGGGGGTTTAGTTGTGTGACAGCCCAACCTCACCCTAAGGCGAACCAAAGGGCTTGGCGGACCGCCTGTCCAACTCTCGTCGGAACTCAGTCATACCTCAAACAAAAATCGGAATAAAACCATAGGAATATGAATAACAACAATCCAAAACTTAAAACGAAACTTATGTACATTGCTATCCCAAAAGGGAGTACAAACTTCGAATATACAAAGATTCTCAATTTTTCATACATCCAACCCGTGCCAAACGTTAGGGCGAGAACCATTACAAAAGAATCAAAAGAACTAGACTAGCTAGTCTATACCGGCTCTCGTCCTTGCTCGCCTTCCCCTGTTAAGGAAAATAAAACTAAAGGGAAGAGTTAAAAGCTCAGTGAGGTTCCGAACACATAATCAAACAAGAAGTTAAACACTATGTCAAGAAGCATTTACAATGGAAAGTGATAATAACATATTCATTAAAAGGATACGTGCTCACAGGGAGCCATTCATTCATTCATTCTCCTTTCATTCTCTTATTCCTCCAATCATTTGAAAATGCATTTTTGTAAGTAAAACCCCTCATTTGCATTGACATTCGTTCGTTCATTTCATTCACCCCCTTCTGGACGTTAGCCAGGCTCCACCAGACTACAAGGTAATACTCGAGTATACCAAACATTCACCCAGGGTCACCATATCTCCCGACCAAGTCCGCTTCTGGCTCGAGTCGATCGGTAACGAAGGGCAGGGCCCAGTTCAGCCAAAAGGCTTACATTCATGCACAAGTAATTTTCCAATCATTAAATCATTGCAAATTTCATATTCATTTAGATCGAGTGCGATAAAGTACACATTCGCCTAGAAAACTCGTTTTGGCAAACATTGGACGCATTTAACATATTATCAATCATTCATACAAGCCATATAATCAAGAAAATATAACAAACAAGAAACACTCACCTATTTACGTAAAATAACATCCAAAATATCCCTCCGGATATTACCCTCAGTCACCGACAAAACCTAAGAGTAAACGAGAGAAAATATTACAGTTCATCTAGCAAACACAATTAAGTGTAATCGAAGAAACCCGACTAATTACGAGTAAAATATATAAAGATGACTTTAAAGTGAAAAGAGGCATTTGGATTGGAAGATGAAAATAACTAAGGGTTTCACAAACCAAATGTAAAACGAAACTAAAAGGGTTATAAAATTTCCAACGGAAAACGCTTGGACCGAAGACAAATCAGAATCCGGCTAGCTAGGCTAAAGAAATATTTTTCTGAATCGTTTATGTGGCTCAAAATCAATATATATATATATATATATTCAAGTAGATATTATATAACAAGTGCTTGATGAAAATCATGTGAAAAGAAAGCTAAACAAACCCTAAGTGCACACCTAAAACCTCACTTGATAAAATTAGGGTTTGCAGCCGAGAAACCCTTAGCAATTTTTCTTTATTTTGGAAAGAAATGAGTAAACATTTGAAGTTCAAAACTTGATATTTGTAACTAAGTATCATGCTTAAAACGGTTGTCACATTCACCATGCGAAAAGGTACAAGTTCAAATGGAATCTAGTTCAAGTAACACCATTAAAGTGGACCTAAGTGAGTCTAAGAAAAGTAAGTCCAACGTATCCCCAAATCACCTTTCAAATCTCACTTTTACTTATTCAAACTTCAAGAAAATAAACAGACAGCATTTCCCCTTAATTTCTTCACTTTCCATCCTACAATCACAGACCAAATCTCATCCCAAATCAAATACAGTTTCACATACAAATCATAGGCGATAAAACACCTTTCGGCATAACAACCACAACCGAAGCTATACTTATCGGATGGAAACGAATCTTATGGGGTTTCGAAGCCAAGACATATACCTACATTTCTTATGAAGACCTCCAAAGCCAAATCATACATTTTCATGGTCAAAAATGGAAATCTCCACGAAAACAGAAATCTGTTCGCGAAACAGGGCTCATGGGCAGTCAAGGGTATTTCGGTCATTTCACATGCTACAGTACTCGGATCGAGCTGAAATTTCGTAGGTAGCTGGATAACACCATTTGCTACAACTTTCATGTTTAACCTAAGCCTAATTCATCCTTCATCATGGCCAAACAGAACCGACTAGAACAGGGTAAGATGAAACCCTAAACTGGAATTTCCGCACCAAACCAGAAATATTCCGCAACCAATCATATCCAACATATACCAATCTCCATTTTACAGTATAACAAGCCATCAATCCATGACTAAACAATAATTATGATATTAAAAAAGAAAAATCACTAATAAATCAAAAATCCATCAAAACTCCACTTTCAACCATAAAACCCACCACAAATCAACATATTTAGCCACTAAAGCCACTAATTTGACATTAGCAAGATCAAAGAGAAAGTTTCAAGGCACCTTAACACTTCAAGAAATATGGTAGTTTAGTTCTTCCTCCTTCAAAATAACTCCACCAAAACCTTCAAGCTTCCTTAATGACCACTTGTATGGTGTGGTTTGTGATTTGGTTGGCTAAAACACAAGATTTGAGCAAGAAATGAAGCTAGAAAATGAAGAACTTTTCCCTCTTGTTTTGCTCCTCAAGAAGGCCGGCCAAGACAAAGAAAAATAGAAGAAAATTGGGTCAAAATTGATTTTTAGTAAAAGTAAAGAAAGTTAGGCAAGTCCAACTTTCAAGCGTGTCGTGACACATGGCACTCTTAATGGTTCAAGCTTATCTTCTTTTTTCCAATGGTTAATCTATCTAGCTAATCTCTAATTATCTCCTAGCACCTTGTAAAATAATAACACTTAGCACAAAAATCACGTAATCACCAAAATTTTATCACACTAGCGGGTCCCACGTCTATAATGCGTTTCAAATTTAACATACACTAACTTATACTAGGAAAATGATTTAAAACTGTACTTGCTTATAAAAATGCATAGAAACTTTAATATTTTAAAGGCAAGTATAAAAATATAGGCAAAAAATAAAATAATGCCTAGAAAATGTGAAAATTTTCGGGTTCTCACACTCTCTCCCTCTTAAGAAATTTCGTCCTTGAAATTTTTACCTTCATTTGCCTCAGACGAGTCCGGAACTGTTTGGTTGTCTAACGCATAAACTTTTGCCGGTATACTTGTTCGGCTCCCTCTTTCATTTGCTTGTTTTGATTTGGCTCCCTCCAGTTGCGGGGTACTACTTTCACGTGACTGTCTCCTCGGACAGTTGCTAATTTGATGATCACCACTTCCGCAAATCAAACACTTCCACCCTTTCCACCAACAGTCATTCTCGGTGTGATTGGCCTTTCCACAGTAGGCACAAGTCAAGTGAGAAGCCATCCTTTGGTTTTCTTGAGAAATCTCCCCATGTCCGATTTAGCTTTCTTTTGTAGACCTTTCATCTACCACCCCTAATGTCCATGGTGGCGCGGAATAACGGGTTCACTTTCTGCACTTTAGAGGGTGCTATAGATTCATTAGGTTCCTCAATCACACTACCAGATACACCTCTTTTCCGAGTTTGGGAGGCTTTTACCTGTGCCTTTGCATTCTCAATTCATTGGACTTTCTCAAGAGTCTCCGTAAACGTATTAACCTGAACCGCCTCTAGAGCTTCTTGAATTTCCAAATTCAATCCCTGTATAAACTGTCTCACTCTTCTCTGTTCCGTGGCCACTAATTCGGAAGCAAACTTGGATAGTTTGGTAAATTTCGTTTCATATTCAGCCACACTTAAGATTCCCTGGCGTAGCCCAATAAATTCATCTTTCCTCCTTTCTTGGACTAAAGGTGAGAGGTATTTCTCGTTAAATTCTCTTATAAAGTTCGCTCATGTCCACACAGTCCGTTCTCTTTCTCACTTTGCTTTAATTACATTCCACCATACTCGGGCCGGTCCTTCAAATTGGAACACCGCAAAGTTCACTTGCCTTTGCTCAGTGTAGTTCAAAGCTGTGAAAATATTCACCATGGCCTCTAACCATTGTTCAGCGATGTCTGGATCAGACCCTCCAGCGAATTTTGGAGATACAAATTTTTGAAACCTCTCAAGAGCCTTATCCTCACCTATCTCAGGGTTTTGGGGCTGGTTCACGAGCATTTGACCTTGTTGATCCACCAGTCTTGCTAAGATATTCGTCATTTGTTGTATTGCCGTCGTCATTTCGTCTCCGGCTTCAACCCTCGGTCCTTGTGCTTGCTCGGCCGATGTTTCCCTTTCTTCTCTTGGTTCTTGGGCTCGCTTAGCTCCACGATCACGTCCACGTCCACGACTACGTCTCCCGTCCATATATATATATTTTTCTCTCTCTCTTTTCTTTTCTTTTCCAAAAGATAACTTAAATAAATAAACGGAGTAAATTGTCGAAAACAACACGATCTAACGTACCAAGTACACAAAGAAACATATGCACGACATAACATACCATAACATACCATATATACAAGAAAACATATCACATTAGACAGATAATCAGAAGTAGTCACTATCACACATGTAGGTATTATCATACCACAAACAAAAGTCATGTAGTAACAATACAAGGGCAAATCAAATGAAAAGGCAATATGTCGTCCCAGTCTCAGTTAAATAACCCCGTCCGATCTCTCACGTCACTTTCTATCCAAACTAGGCGTCCGTTGACCTCTTGTACTCATTCTAGCCAAACAAAGCCTGTTCAGATTCCCAAAATGCAAGTACTCGGGCACGAGAATCCGAAATAAGATAATTCACATCTCGAGCTGGCCAGTCCCAAAGGTAAACTATCTACAATCGAGATTCCTACCTGACGTACCTATCTATTGTCCTCAAATATCATAAGAAAGATTTAAGGCCTATAACACTTATGATTCATAGCTTATGGTCGACCGAGCACTTAGTCCTTCATACTTATTCACCACTTAGCCCAACCTCACTCCGCACAAAGACCACGTGAAGCAGGCTCTGATACCAACTGTGACAGCCCCACCTCATTCTAAGGCGAACCAAAGGGTTTGGCGGACCGCCTGCCCAGCTCTCGCCGAGACTCAGTCATACCTCAAACAAAAATCGGAATAAAACCATAAGAATACGAATAATAACAATCCAAAACTTAAAGCGAAACTTATGTACATTGCTATCCCAAAAGGGAGTACAAACTTTGAATATACAAAGATTCTCAATTCTTCATACATCCAGCCCGTGCCAAATGCTAGGGCGAGAACCATTACAAAAGAATCAAAAGAACTAGACTGGCTAGTCTATACCGGCTCTCGTCCTTGCTCGTCTTCCTCTGTTAAGGAAAACAAAACTAAAGGAATGAGTTAAAAACTTAGTCAGGTTTCGAACACATAATCAAAAAAGAAGTTAAACACTATGTCAAGAAGCATTTACAATGGAAAGCGATAATAACACATTCATTAAAAAGATACGTGCTTACAGGGAGCCATTCATTCATTCATTCTCCTTTCATTTCCTTATTCCTCCAATCATTTGAAAATGCATTTTTGTAAGTAAAACCCCTCATTTGCATTGACATTCGTTGTTCATTTCATTCACCCCCTCCTGGACGTTGGTCAGGCTCCACCAGACTATAAGGTAATACTCGAGTATACCAAACATTCACCCAGAGTCACCATATCGCCCGATCGAGTCCGCTTCTGGCTCGAGTCGATCGGTAACGAAGGGCAGGGCCAAGTTCAGCCAAAAGGCTTACATTCATGCACAAGTAATTTTCCAATCATTAAATCATTGAAAATTTCACATTCATTTAGGTCGAGTGCGATAAAGTACACACTCGCTTAGAAAACTTGTTTTGGCAAACATTGAACGCATTTAACATGTTATCAATCATTCATACAAGCCATATAATCAAGAAAACATAACAAACAAGAAACACTCACCTATTTACGCAAAATAACATCCAAAATATCCCTCCGAATATTACCCTCAGCCACCGACGAAACCTAAGAGTAAACGAGAGAGAATATTACAGCTCATCTAGCAAAACAATTAAGTGTAATAGAAGAAACCCGACTAATTACGAGTAAAATGTATAAAGATGAGTTTAAAGTGAAAAGAGGCATTTGGATCGGAAGATGAAAATAACTAAGGGTTTCACAAACCAAATGTAAAACGAAACTAAAAGGGTTATAAAATTTCCAATGGAAAACGCTTGGACCGAAGACAAATCAGAATCCGGCTAGCTAGGCTAAAGGAATATTTTTCTGAATCGTTTATGTGGCTCAAAATCAATATATATTCAAGTAGATATTATATAACAAGTGCTTGATGAAAATCATGTGAAAAGAAAGCTAAACAAACCCTAAATGCACACCTAAAACCTCGCCTGATAAAATTGGAGTTTGCAGCCGAGAAACCCTTGGCAATTTTTCTTTGTTTTGGAAAGAAATGAGTAAACATTTGAAGTTCAAAACTTGACATTTGTAACTAAGTATCATGCTTAAAACGGTTGTCACATTCACCATGGGAAAAGGTACAAGTTCAAATGGAATCTAGTTCAAGTAACACCATTAAAGTGGACCTAAGTGAGTCTAAGAAAAGTAAGTCCAACGCATCCCCAAATCACCTTTCAAATCTCACTTTTACTTATTCAAACTTCAAGAAAATAAATAGACAGCATTTCCCCTTAATTTCTTCACTTTCCATCCTACAATCACAGACCAAATCTCATCCCAAATCAAATACAGTTTCACATACAAATCATAGGCGATAAAACACCTTTCGGCATAACAACCACAACCGAAGCTATACTTATCAGATGGAAACGAATCTTATGGCGTTTCGAAGCCAAGACATATACCTACATTTCTCATGAAGACCTCCAAAGCCAAATCATGCATTTTCATGGTCAAAAATGGAAATCTCCACGAAAACAGAAATCTGTTCGCGAAACAGGGCTCACGGGCAGTCAAGGGTATTTTGGTCATTTCACATGCTACAGTACTCTGATCGAGCTGAAATTTTGTAGGCAGCTAGTTAACACCATTTGCTACAACTTTTATGTTTTAACCTAAGCCTGATTCAGCCTCCATCATAGCCGAACAGAACCGACCAGAACAGGGTAAGATGAAACCCTAAACTGGAATTTCCGCACCAAATCAGAAATTTTCCGCAACCAATCATATCCAACGTATACCAATCTCCATTTTACACTATAACAAGCCATCAATCCATGACTAAACAATAATTATGATATAAAAACAGAAAAATCACTAATAAATCAAAAATCTATCAAAACTCCACTTTCAACCATAAAACCCACCACAAATCAACATATTTAGCCACTAAAGCCACTAATTTGACATTAGCAAGATCAAAGAGAAAGTTTCCAAGCAAGGTACCTTAACACTTCAAGAAAGATGGTAGTTTTGTTCTTCTTCCTCCAAAATAACTCCACTAAAACCTTCAAGCTTCCTTAATGACCACTTGTATGGTGTGGTTTGTGATTTGATTGGCTAAAACACAAGATTTGAGCAAGAATGAAGCTAGAAAATGAAGAATTTTCCTCTCTTGTTTTGCTCCTCAAGAAGGCCAGCCAAGACAAAGAAAAATACAAGAAAATTGGGTCAAAATTGGTTTTTAGTAAAGGTAAAGAAAGTTAGACAAGTCCAACTTCCAAGCGTGTCGCGACACATGGCACTCTTAATGCTTCAAACTTATATTCTTTCTTCCAATGGTTAATCTATCTAACTAACCTCTAATTATCTCCTAGTATCTTGTAAAATAATAACACTTAGTACAAAAATCACGTAATCACCAAAATTTTATCGCACTAGCGGGTCCCACGTCTATAATGTGTTTCAAATTTAACATACACTAACTTATATTAGGAAAATGATTTAAAATTGTACTTGCTTATAAAAATGCATAGAAACTTTAATATTTTAAAGGCAAGTATAAAAATGTAGGCAAAAAAATAAAATAATACCTAGAAAATGTGAAAATTTTCGGGTTCTCACAAGTTGTAGCTCGTGGAAGGACCCCAAGAAAAAGTTGATGCATAGCCAAAGAAGAAAAAAATTGAACCCTAATTCTAATGTCTTTCCCTATTTTTATATCTATCTAAGATATATCTAAATTCCTCTAGAAAAAAATAAAAAAAGAAATAAAAGAAGAATAATAAGCTTCCTAATCATGATGGAAGTCCACGTATGGAAAAGGAATCTCATTTGCAGCAAGAAATTCAAATTGGAATTCGAAAAATCCGTACATGACAATCACGACCTTTGCAGACTAGCAGAACTTTGGTGCGGCCATGCCTGACTGGGTAGAAATCTTCTATCTAGAAAAATACCACTTTAACTCCCTTTCACTCCCAATTCCTACAATTAGCACCAAATGTAGAATTTAAATAAAATTCATTAATTAACGTAATATTTGGCTAAAATAACAAGAAGATATTCACAAATTTAAGTACCATTATGATAGTTATTAAATCCGGTCTGGCCCGACGGTTCAACCGATCAACCCGATAAATTGGCCATAAAATCGGGTTTGATTTGTAATTGGATCGTTTGTGCAAGAAGCCCATTGACTTTTCAACGAACGGCGGTTCAACCAGTCAACTCGATTGAACCAGACGATTTTGTAAGGAACCCGATTTTGGGATAAAAATGATTAGAAGATGTTATAATGCTGATTCAAACCTCAGACCTCAAGTATAAAGACCAAGCGCCCTTACCATTAGCCTAGCAGCTCACTTAATGCTTATTCACTCCTTCTATATTATATATTAAATGTTTATTCTTATTTTATTTCTTCAAAACAAAATTTGTTTGGAATCTTTTAATAAAATTTTATTATTCCCTAAATTCTATAAATTATGAAATGGATTTAAAAAATAACATATTACACAATTCATTTTAAAAACAAATATTATTCTTAATAACCTTTTGCACTTAAGATTCGTAAATAAATTAAATAATTACACTTAGATAAAATTTTATACTTGAAGTTTGATGGATTACTAATTAAATTTAGGTTTTGTTAATTCTTATAAGAATTAATGATTCTATAATAAATTGGACTAACTGAGAATTTACTATAACATAATTTATTATAGTTTTAATCATATCAAAAATTATAAAACATAATATTTAAATATATGTAATAATCCACCAGTTGAACCACTCACCCACTAGTTGAATCAGTAGCCCGTTGATCCACCTCTTTCACTGGATTGCTCTCCAGGTCGGGTTTAATAACTATGACCATTGTGCATCTATCAAATCACTAAATTAAATTGGTTCTTTTAATATAGTATAGTATCCTTTATCCATTATACATCCTTTATATATATATATAAGACTAGGAGGGAGTGCCCGCGCATTACGCGGGTGTTTGGTCCTTGTGGGGAAAAAGGTTTTTTGGTTGAACAAATAATAGTACATTGTGAGAAGAAATAAAACTTAGTACGAAAAGATAAACGATATAATCAATCAATTCACACAGCGTTGCAATAAAACTGTGTCAAATTGAAGGTCGTTGATAATGCAGAAAGGCAGAGCAACACAAAAAGTTAACCGTATTTCAGAATCTCCACCGAGAGCTCTTATTTGCTATTGTTGCAAACCTATAAAATTATAACCAACCGAGATCAATTGGTGTTAGGCAACGTGATAAGAGTCGCTAATTGTAGGTACTAAAAACACACCGATAAAATTAAGGGAGGAACTGAAAAATTGGGGGGGTGAAATCTAACCTCACGCTGAACCACCAGGAGTAGCTCGGACTGAAGAGCATTCTGAGCTGATTAGCATGAAGCCAGGTAGAATTATCTCAATCCTAGAATGCGAACAGGGAGAAACTGATAATCAACCGTTCAGGCATTAACATTAGGGGTGGCAATTTCCGACACGACCTGAAAACATGACACAAATCTAACATGAAATTAATGGATTTGGGTTGAGATTTCGCGGGTTCGGGTCAGAATCGGGTCGAACCCGATAGACCCAAAAAGAAAATAGATTGAATTCGGGTCAACCCGTGGATGACCTAATATGACCCGATAACCAGTTTTATGAATTAAAAATAATTTAATAAACATAAAAATTATTTTATCTAATTAAACTAAGTTATTCTTTTTTCCAAAGGCATTAATCACTTAGTCCTAAATGAATTTATTTAACTTATGTGAAGTTGAAATTATTATATTTGGACAAATAATGTATTATATTATTTTTTACTTTTATACTGCTTTAATTTATTTTATATTTGGTTTGGGATAAAACACTTTTACAGTATTTTAATTTATTTTAGATTTGGTTTGGGATTATTTATTTTAATTTTTATTACTTGATTATGTAATTAGTCTTGTACAAAATTGATTTTATTATAAATTACAGTGATAAATTAATAAATAAAAATTAAGTTTCGAGTCATTTCGGGTCGACCCCGTCAACCCGTCAATCCAAAATTTTCAGGTTCGTGTCAGGTATTCTGACCCGTTTCAGGTTGACGGGTCAGGTTCAGGTCAGCGGATTTTCTGTTATACCCGGGTCTCAACCCGACCCGCCAACCCGAAACGGACCCGATTGCCCCCCTAATTAACATACCAACGGTTGGGCAATTGAATTAAGTAATTAATGACAAAATAATAGGTAATTTCAGAGTTGATCTCGGATGGAAGAGAAAATGATGAGGCAAATCGTTGTAGACAAAGACAAAAAGGCAAAACTTAACTCCTGAAACTGAGAGGGGATAAACTGACCAACGTTTGTGGCTTATAAATGCAGATTATAAATGATAGAGAAATGGGTTCTTACCATTGATAGAGAAATCATTGGCTCATTTCCTAAATCCGATTGCCATTCAAATGCTTCAGACAAAGCAACATCTGAAACGGTTATTTGCGGCTGAAAAGGGGAATTATTGGTAGTTAAGGGATATTCCGGTAATTACACCAACACACAAGCATATATGGGTTGTACAAAATGCAAAAATGGTTACACACTAATTAAATATTCCATCAATACCCAGATAGCTCATTAATGACAACTTTAAATGTATTAAAATGGGATAATTTCAGTAAACATACCCAAATACATGCTTCCTTAACTTATACCTAAAGCTTTTAAACTAATACACAATATTTCACATTTTCAAAAAACCCCCACCTATGCGGTTGAAATTTAACCTATTTTTTGACCAAAACTCAATCTTATATAGTATAAGGAAGCTCTTGCCGCTTCTACTGTTGAGCAAAGCTGTGCTTCTTGTCGTTGTACCTTCGAGTGCATGGTTCTGCTTGTACGGATTGTACCTGGCAGCTGTGGTTGCACTTGTTGTGCCAGCTACTATGCAACCGTGAAGAGTAAATATATTCCAAGCATTAAAATCCAATAACAACCTTGAGCACATGTGAACATTCTGACACTTGTTTGGCACCCCACCACCCGCGTGACAGCGTAATAGATAGATGTAGGGGAGCAATGGGAGAGAGCTGGAAAATTAGAGTTTTCTCTCTCAAAAAAATTTAAGAAATTGTCACAAATATTCTTTGTAATTTACTTTTACTTTTACTCCAGCAAAATATTTTATATTACATAATCACGTTTAGATAACTTAAAACTCGTATGCTCAAAAGTTTTTGGGTTAATTACATTTACCTCCCTTGAGATTTGACCATATTATCAATCAATCCCTTGTAATTTGTCCAAATAACGGTTTCACCCTTTGAATGATCAAACACTTAACAAAAACTCCCTTAATGCCGAAAATAGCCTTATTGAGACCATGTTGCATTAAAAAAAGAACATATTTTTATTTTATTAACCTTGAAACAATCCAAAAAAATAGAAAAAAGTTTTTGCTTATTGTTTTAGAAAAGCCATATATTTGCTTCCATAAAATCAATAATTATTTTAAATCTTAAAAATGAATATTAAAAATTAGATAAATTGAAAGAAAAATAAAAAAGAAGCAATTATTTTAAATCCTCAAGTGTGGTTCGAATTTGTGATTCAAGACATGTTGCGGAGAGCACAAAGCATGTTTTCCTCAATTAGAACCATACTTCAGGAATTAAAATAATTTCTTCTTTTTTTATTTTTCTTTCAATTTATCTAATTTTTAATATTCATTTTTAAGATTTAAAATAATTATTGATTCAAAACTATTTATGGAAGCAAAGACATGGTTTTTTATAAAATAATAAGCAAAAACTTTTTTCTATTTTTTTGGATTGCTTCAAGGTTAATAAAATAAAAATATGTTCTTTTTTTAATGCAAAATGGCCTCAATAAGGGCATTTTCGGCATTAGGGGATTTTTGTTAAATATTGATCATTCAAAGAGTGAGACTGTTATTTAGATAAATTATAGAGATTGATTGGTAATATGATCAAATCTCAGGGAAAGTAAATGTAATTAACCCAAAGTTTTTTGGCTTGTTTATGGCCACGCACTGCACAAACCTTTATTTCCCGTCAAAAGTTATGTGAGCCATCCTATTCCTTAGGTCCCCGTCCCCACTCCCAATCCACTACACGGGACCTATCCAATCACTCAGAGGCCACTTCAAAAAGCAGGCCTTAAAAGTTGGTGAAACACTTGAATGCATGCAATTGACCACCGAATCAAATTGGAACTCAAAAGAAGAGAAAAAGCATTTAACCTCCAACACTATTAGAGGCTCCATGAAAATCATTTTGTCTTTATCTTTATTTTCTTTGGGATTTGTGGTAAATATAATCTTGCTTTCATGCTTTTGCTGACAGTTATTGTATTTTTCAAATTATTTAGTGTCCAAAAATTAAAAAAAATTAATAGACATGAATAAAATATTCCAAATACGTAACAAAATTTCGTAAAAAATGTTACAACCAAAAAGAATCGGATAGAACTCAGTCATCTGCTCCAAGCCCAATCGGATATAAGACAAGTTTGGATTGTAAATTATTTATCAAATTTATTTATTTAAATCATCAACATATTTTTTAATTTATTTACATTATATCAAAAAAAATGCCACAAAATTTTTTCTTTTTAAATTATCTCAAATAATCTACCATTCAAACACACTTTAAAGTTTGCTCAAAGCTCAGAGTCTCTTTTTAGAGGACATAGGATGCTTAAAGAAAAAAAAAAAAAAAGAAATGGGATAGGCAAATGTAACGAACCTTTACAAAAGTCCTACTTTGGTTGGTCATCTCAACTCATTATACCTTTCTTTTCACGACTCGGTGGAAACCAGAAAGGAAAGCGACCAGCAATACTCAAGAAATTAAAAGACTACAACAAAAGTATGTTTTTAATTTTAACACATGATTTTCACATGCATGACCTGTCCTCGCAAACACCCAAGATTTGGTTTGTAACCATTATGTCGTTTCAACTCTCAACTAATGAATGATTCTTTTTACAATTCTTCATGGACGGTAGATCTATGTCTACCCTTCAACTTACAACTCTGCCTCAATACTCACCCGTCCGTATAGTTTCACGCTAACTACATTAAGGGTTAAATGCACTAATCCCTTTGAACCCTGCCTTCCGTTGCACTTTACCTCTATGAACTCAATAAATAGGTACCTTTTTCCCCTTGCTTGATTATTAGGGTAGATATGCTCCTTCTATGTTATTTAGTTTCATATTTTTTTTTATCCATTTTTCCTTTTCTGCTTGTACATTTTTTTCATTTTTTAATTTATTTTTCCTCTTTCATATGACCAACTACTTTTACTATTTTTATTTCTATATTATTTTTTAAGCTTTTCAAACTTACTTTTTGTTATTAAAAGTAATAATGATTACAGAGTCTACACTATAACAAAGTACATATTAACCGTACACATAGAATATTGCATATAGAATTTAAATTAATATATTTAGAGATTAGAATTAATTAATTACTAATAGTAAAAGTAACAAATAAGCAGATTATAGTAACATAATGTTTAATCAACTATATGTTATGAAAGAGTAAAAATACTACTTACTTTGTTTATTTGGTATGCACTTTTAAATATAATGTCATTGAAAATTTTTAGTTTGCTAATATGTATTTAAATTTCTAGTTATATACATTTTTTTAATTATGATAGGCATATAGTACTTCCTCATACTATACAGTTTGTTATGAACTTTCTAATAGTGTAAATAATGAATTAAAATAATAATAAAATTATAAGTAAAAAACTACATTATGATAATAAGCATACAATTGGTAATACTAATAGAAAAGTGAAGGAAATAATGACACGAGATAAGTGATAAAAATAAAAAATAAAAAAAGGAAAAGTGCGTAGTATAAAAGAAAAACAAAGGAACCAATGAATAAAGAGAAAAACACTTGATTTACCGAGGACACTTTTGTTGTAAAACATAAAACAGAGAGGCAAAATGTGTATTTATTGAATATGGGGGGGGGGGGGGGGGGGGTACAATGCAACTAAAGGTAAAATTTAGAACGATTTAATATGCATGGCCCTTATAATAACGACAGCTCTCAAATATTGGTCCGACTTTAATTTGCACTTTATTTGGGACTGTTTTGTTCCAATTTTTGCCACATTGTGTTTGCTGACCAAAGAGTTGTGCGCTCTCGTTTTTGTTTGTCTCTAACAATATGTCCACCGTTTTTCAAGAAAAATAAAAGAAAAACAAAAGAACATGTATATTTTCTTGTTTTGCTTAGGTGATCAATATTGCAGAGTAAAGAGGCTTCAAGTAGGTCGTGAACAAACTTGGTAGAGCATATTGACGAATTCAAAGGCTGCTTTTGGGATCCTTATGTAATAATCCGTATGTGAAGGTAGGCGGGTGTGTGTGTGTGTGTGTGTTTTTTTTTTTTTTTAATGAAAGAAAGAATATTGAATTTGTTTTTTCTTTTTAAAAACACTCCCATACACGAAGAGGAATGGTACTCTATAAATTTTATTAATTTAAAAGTTGTGATGGAGGTAGATATACCCTATCTCTACTATTGAAAAGTATATAAAAAAAGAAATATTATTTCCTTACAAATATGACTGTACAAAAATAAATAAGAAACTAAATTAAATTTAACAAAAAGACCACCTAAAAGATGGAAACCCAAGTCTGTCAACATGAATTGCTCCATGGACTTCTTTTGGTAATGATGAAAAGTCGCCACGTGAAAGGCTTTGCCTCTTATCATTGTACCACTATATATGATTTTTCCAAAATTTATATAAGTGCGTAGTACACTCATCTGGTATCAGTCTCAGTCGATTCTTTAATTGGTTCAAAAAACATGAGAAGGCAAGGAGGAATTTTCCAAATTCATCCCTAAGAATCTCATCATCAACGCTAGGACCCGGATCCTCCTTCGATATTTTAGATATTTATATTTCTTTTCTTAAAATTTTGAAAATTTTGAAAAGCTCATGAATTTTAAATTACTTGTCCTCCTAAAATTGTTTTTAAAAACTTTTATGTTGATTTGAAAGTTTATATGTATATGTATTTTGTCCCTTCAAATTAAAATTGATTGTCTCTGATTTAATGGTTGATGAAGGTGAGATCCAAACTAATTGAGTGAAGTGAAGAAGATCAATCCAAGTCTAAGCAACCAAGTTGCGCTTTGAGTAAGAGAAAAAAACATCCTTAACATCTTTGAAAACCAATTGCACCTGTATTTCCCATGAAACCTGAAATGCATCAAATATAAATCTGTATCGATGTCCATGAAGTTTGAATTTGCTTATGCCTGGTTGTTGCTGTATTATTCTTGTTTGCTTAAGTTGTAATTTTGAGTAGTCGTATTGTAAAACTAAAATTCCTTTTTTTTGTGTTTTCAAATATGTTTTTTTTTTGTATTTTTCATGTATTAAAATTTAGAACTTCACTTGTCAAGACGCTTCAAAGTTCACCTTTTAAGTCAGTCCAATAATCATGAGAGAGTTCTTAAAATTCTTCTTACGGTCAGGTTCCAGTTTGAATCCTAAACTTGACAGTTGGAGATAAGAAAGATATAGGGTGGGGGTAGGAAAATTAAAAAAAAAAATATATATATATATATATATATATATATATATATATATTATATTTAAAAAGTTCACTTTTTAGGACAACTCATAAATGACGGTTTATCTATGTTAGTTTTCAATGTTCCCCATTATCAAGTTATTACTTTTTGAGACAATTTCTTGTCGTATTAATTAATAGAACAAGAAGTATATTGAATAGGCTGAACTGTATTAGCAAGTGTCCCATTTAAAAAGCTATCAAAGACATTTTGAAGGGTATCAAAATAGGTTTTTTTATTTATTAATTTTTAGGATGGTCTACTAAAGTAATCTTTTGTTTCCAAACTATTGTGACTTTTTTCTAAATTAGTCTAAAAACTCCCAATCTAGTAGTGAGATTTATCTGACAAAATGGACATATGGATATGGTAAGTCAATGTAGACTAGAACACAAGCTAAATTCTTTCGTACAAGATGCAGCATAAGATGCTATATTACAAAAGAAAAAATAGCTTATTTAGGTGAGTTGGTGTGTGAGTGCATTCAAGAGGCACACACTTATAATAATGAATGATGATGCAAGAAATTCATTTACCTCTTGAATAAGTAATGATTTACAAGTACACCTGCAACTTTGCTAAATATGTCAATATTTCTCTTGCAAATAGGTGTATAATTTCCTTACAATACATTCTTTTGCCCACTGCCTATAAACATGGGATTTTGATTCTAAGCCATTTCAGGGTAGAAAGTTCAAGAGAATTTTCCTCCATTAAATTAACCAAATTATGCAAATTCAATACTATTATCCACATATCATATTGCTAGTCTACATCCTTTAAGGGTTGATCTTAATCATGCAAGTAATGTTACTTATTAGAGTTTTCCCTACATTTCCTGAGATCATAAAATGTTGATAAAACTATGCCATCTAATAAAATATTATACTAGTTTTGCCCATCCAAACAATTGCTGTGGATAAAATAGCCTAAAAAAATTCACATGCTAAAGCATAATTGACAATATAAAAGTAAACCAAATAGCGAAGACATACCTAAATTTTATTAGTTCTCTGCAATTGCAACAACTCATAATAACCATCGATATATCTTTCCTATATATTTTCATTAGTATGTTTTCCACCATTATGTTTTTCATTAGAATAATTCATTTTCTGTTTATATGTTCAGCTTAGCTGGGTTTACGCAAATACTTATCTCATTTCCGATAAAGGTATTTCTTCATTTCTATCATTTATTTATTGTCTTAACAATTAAGAGTTCTGAAAGTTGCTGTGGTACGTACAAAAATAATTTATCCTGGGGTGAGCGGATCAACATACTTAAAAATATATTTTATTTAAGAAAGGTTTACAACTAGATTCTTTTAAAGCTTTCAAATTGCGTGTGCATTAAGGGTGGTGGAAGGATGAATCTCATGAAATAATTGAGGACACCTATACAAGTTTATTCCAATAGTGAATGTACTAACATGAATCATGAAATATATATTGCTCCTAAGAATTTTGATTTTCCTGCTATAACAGTAGTACAAATTATAACTTTCTAGAACAAAGATGAATTAATTTGTTCCGCTAATACATTTTGACTCAATTGATAAGAACGGAAAATTTTCTCATGCCTCGTTGTGCGTCCAAATTATGTTATTGATATGATAACCATGTTTTGTTGGTAGATTTGCAAGCACCTTTCATAAGCAACCTGATAGGGTGCATAATTGCTATTCAATTTATGATTATTTTACTCTTGATTTTAGCTAAATATTATATTAATTAGTGGATTCTATTTATATTTGGTTGATGGTGCCAATTGTAAGAAAATCAGCAAAAAGGTGATAAAATGAGTGATTTTTCAAGAATTGCTGTCAAATCCAGACAATTCGGAATGTACGCGCGTGGCTTCCCAATTTAAATTGTAGTCTTTTTCCAAGATATTCAGTTTTCCATTTTGTATTTGGAAACAATAGCTGTCTTGTGTCGATTTCGGAAATAGCTTTTTTTTCTTAGGAAAATTACGAAATAGTAATAGTTTAGGAAAGGAAAGAAACGTGAAGGGAGTGAAGTCTTTGGTTGGCTGGTTTTTCACTTGATTAGTACTTCCGAAGCCAAAGTGAAGTCGAAGGGGTCGGGACTCTGCTAGAAAGAGGGGCAAAAAGGATGGCCTCAACTATTCTTTGGTTCTCTCCCGTACCCGCTTGGCTTTTCTCTTGGTCTTTTATTTTCTTTAGTTTTCTTCTTTTGTCGGGTTAAAAATAAAAAAGTCTCATGTGATATATTTAATACACAAAAAAATTCCTCGTAGTTTCAAAACATACAAAACAACACCTCATATTTTGAACTAAATTGTAAACTAATACAATTCGTTAAACTTAACGGAATCTAGTAAACTTAACGGAATTCTGTTAGTTTACCGAATTCCGTTAAATTTAACGAATTTTGTTAGTTTACAATTTAGTTCAAAACATGAGATGTCGTTTTGTATGTTTTGAAACTGCGGGGGCTTTTCTATATATTAGGAATATCACAAGGGACTTTTTTGTTTTTAACCCTCTTTTGTCAAAGGCTTATGCGACTCTATTCAATGGAATTGCGTAGGTTACTCTTGATAGAGAGTAACTAGTTTTCTTTTCTAGTCAAGAAATAGCAAAGGATTTGGTTCATCTACATCTGTGAGATCTAATCGTTTTTATTAATTTCTTTTATTTGTTAGTATTTGTATATTTTCTGGTTTAACTTCCCCATGATTGTTAGTTGTTCGGATATCAAAGGCGTCTGATATTGAATTCAATCTAACAAACTATTGCCAATTAAAACAGTTAAATTCGTAATTATTTAATTGTCTTAAATTAGTGGCAACTAGCATGATTGGTTCCATATTAGGGAGATATATGATCTAATTTAAATAAATTCTAATAGTGTGTTTATTGATTAGAACAGGACTTTTTTTGTTTTTAATGCAATTAAGAAATTAAATTCTACGAGCGTACTTAGGGTTGTTTTTTGGTTAGGGAAGTAGTTAATGGGCGCACCTTAACTATCGAGATACTAAGAAAAAGCTGGTTGTCTATCGCATGTATGTATGGCAACAATAACCTGTTTATTAGCGAATAATTAAGATAATTCTTGCATCGATGATAAGTTGTTTGAACCCTTTCTGAAGTTATTTCCTTGGCTAGAGCTCGTTTATCCTTAAATTAAGCTTCATTTGCTTTAGTTTAATTATTTTTAATTTGTATTGATTGTTTATTTTTGTTTTCAATTGTCCAAACTCCCCCGATTAATTTTCACTTGGAAAGAAACAAATTTTCTTCCTAATCCCTGTGGAGACGATCCTATTTACCATTGTACTTGCTTATACCTTTGTGAGTAAGAACTTATTATTATTGTACAGGCTCGAAACCTGTCAACTTTTGTGCTGCTGTCGGAGATTGGCATTGGTTAATTTATTTTTTTTGAGTTTGTTTTATTTTATTTTATTTTCTGGTATTTTTGCTCATTTATGCCTCGTTCTTTTTGCAAAGGTGAATTGATTTTCGATCCCAAGGTTGAAAAGACTACATGTAGGCTGCGGAAAGAAACCAAAATACGAAGAGGAGAGTAGTCACCTATTGCATCTCCATGGCTTAATTTGGCTACGAACTTATTCGATTCTTCCAGCGATTCTGAGCAGAAAGAAGTCATAATGGAAAACAATAATCGGACTCTAAGGGAGTTGGCTGCTCCTAATTTAAATCAGCAGCCTTTATGCATTACTTTTCCTGATTTTGCTGAAAATGTAACATTCGAATTAAAATCAAAATTAATCCATCTCTTACCTAATTTTCATGGTTTGTCAGGTAAAGAACCCCACAAACACCTCCAAGAGTTTGCCGTTGTCTGCACAAGTATGAAACCACCTAGTGTGACAGAGGAGCAAATTAAGATGCGAGCTTTCCCTTCTTCACTAAAGGGAGCTATCAAAGACTGGTTATACTACCTTCCTGCGGGGAGTATTACAACCGGGACAGACATGAAAAGAAAATTTCTGGAGAAATACTTTTCTACCTCTAGAGTTGCCAATCTATGAAAAGAAATCAATGGTATCAAGCAGAGTCTTGAGGAGTCTCTCTATGAATATTGGGAGAGATTTAAGAAACTTTGTACTAGTTGCCTTCAACCCCAGATAAGTGAACAACTTCTCATCTAATACTTTTATGAAAGCCTACTCTATAGAGATAGAAGCATCATTGATGTTGCAAGTGGAAGAGCACTAATCAACAAGACTGCTTGAGGAGTTGGGGATTTGATTGAAGAGATGGCTAAAATTTCTTAGCAATTTGACACGTGGGATGATGTACCTGCTCGTCGAGCAAATGAGGCAAGTGTTCTATCAATGTAACAACAACTGGCTGAGCTAACTTCTATAGTTCGACAAAATAGCAGTGGGAAATAACCAACAAGTTAAAGCGTGCGGGATTTACAAGGATGTTGGCCATCCCACTAATGGGTGTCCGATGCTACAAAATGATAGCATTGGACAAGTAAACATGGTTGGAAACGTGCTTGCGCCTAATAGGCAGTACGACTTTTACTCCAACACGTATAATCCAGATTGGAAGGATTACCCAAATTTTAGTTGTGAGGAGAATAAGCAAAATTCTTTTACCAATCTACAGCAAGGGTTCGAGCTGCAGTATCCATTAAGATCTTAACTCTCTTCATCCAATTCAGAAACATTTCTTGAGGATATGATCAAGACATTGGCTACTAACACTGTGCAACTGCAGCAAAACACCTTGCAATTTCAGTAGAATACCTTTCAATTCCAACAAAAAATGTAGGCGTGTATACAAGATTTGAAATATCAGATAAGTCAGATGGTCTCTGCGATAAATCGCCTAGAGTCCCGAGGGCAAGGAAGACTTCAATCTCAGTTTGAGATGAATCCAAAGAACGTCAGTGCCATGACTCTTAGAAGTGAGATAGAGATTGAAGGGCCAAAACCCATAATTCCAAAGGATAAGAGTGACGCTCATATTGAAAAGGAGATGGGAGAAGAGGGATTCATCAAAGCAACTCCTGAGGTAACTCCCAATTTTGTGATTCAAGTTAAATCTAATCTGACTCCCTTTCCTATCAGGTTGAAAAAATTGAAGAAACAAGACGAAGAGAGGGAGATTTTGGAAGTGTTTCAAAAGATGGCAATCAATATCCCTTTGTTGGATGCGATCAAACAAGTGCCAAAGTATGTTAAATTTTTGAAGAGCTTGTGCGTCAATAAGAAGAAATTGAGAGGTGACGAGAGAGTTGTGATGGGGAAGCATGTATCAGCAGTGCCACAAAAGAAATTTTCACCCAAATGTGGAGACTCAGGTATGTTCTCTATCCCCTGTCGCATAGGAAACACTAAGATTAAAAAGGCCATGACAGATTTAGGAGCCTCCACTAATGTGATGCCCCAGAATATTTATACCTCCTTGAATCTAGGACTATTATAGAAAACTGGCATTATAATTCAACTAATCGTACAAATGCATATTCTAATGAGTTAGTTGAAGATGTCCTGGTCCAAGTTAATGAATTAGTGTTTCTTACTAACTTTTATGTCCTTGACATGAATGATGAGCGCTCTCTTAATCCATCACCTATTATATTAGGGAGACCCTTCTTGAATATAGCTCGCACAAAAATTAATATTAGTAAGGGTATTTTGACGATGAAATTTGATAGAGAAGTAGCTCATTTTAATATTTTTAATGAAATGAAATATCCTATTAACTTTCAGTTTGTATTTGCCATTCATGCTATCAATCCCTCTGTGTGAGAATTTTCTGAGTTTAATTATAAGAGAAAATTCAAGTTGCTATGAATAAGTCTCATGAGATCAAAGCAATTTATGAGGTGAAAATGAGTAAAGAATTAAAGAGGACGGTTGCACTCAATGGTTATTTGGATCTTGAAGGAATGTCACTGATTACAAGAAATTTTGAATTACATCCAAATTGAGAAGTGATGTTTCATGTCTAGCCAAAAATATTAAAGAAAGACACTTATTAGGAGGCAAACCAATTCATGTTTTGTTATTTGTTTGTGTGTTTCATTATATTTATCCTAAATTTTTCATATTTGGTGTGTTTAATTTTCATTTTTTTATGTGCCAATAGTTAGCAGACTTCCTCCCGACAAGACATGTCCACATCTTAAGGGCATGTTGTAACGTGCAAATACCAATTCCACTATCAAAAAACTACTGCCCAACATGACGTGCCCACGCCTAACTGACTGGAGAGATCATGTTTCAATATCAAAAATTTTGACAGACGACTAAACAACAAGAGGTGCCCACGTCTTGAGGGCACGTGGTAATGTACAAATCAACTCCACAATCAGAAGACTCTAGACCAACAAGACATGCCCACGTCTTGTTCCGACAAGGGGGAAGTAAAAAAAACAACAAAAAGATTTTTTTTCTTTTTTTCTTTCTTTTTCTTTTTCCTTTTCTCTTTCCTTTCTTTCTTTTTCCTTTCTTTCTTTCTTTCTTTTTTTTCCCTCTCTTCTTTCCTTCTTCTTTCATTCTTCCCTTTCCTTTTTCTTCGCCACCAACCGCACGACTAAAACCTTAGGATTTCTAATTCCGTTTACGTTGCTGCCGCTCGCTGCTCCTACCGTCATCACCATTCTCCATCATTGCCTCTCTCTCCATTCGTTTGCATCGTTGCCCTTGAAATTTGTCAGCCGAATTGGTGCACTACTAAAGGAGACTTCTCACCAGTGTGGACAAGTTCATCAAATGGATGGCTGGTTAACCAACGTCGAATTTCACATGTCTTTTGCCCCTTACCTGCAGCTATCCACCGCCCCTCCGTGTTTAGGAAAGTTTCATTGTTCCCGTACTTTTCTTTTATTCTTTATTTCTTACATTGGGGACAATATAAGATTTGGGTGTGGGGGGTAGTATATTGGAAAAGTGCGAGTATAAGCATTTTTGTTGAAATTTTTTGTTCGACTTTGTTGAATTTTATCCAATTTTTGTCACATCTTGTGTATTTTTGTGGTTATTTCTGATTAATGATGGCTAAATTCTCAAATTTAACTATTGTTAGGGTTTTATATTTTAATGTGTCAAGTATGACGTGGTAAGATTTAAGAGTTTCTTTCTAGTGAATAGTTGAGATTTTGTGATTTTTGTAATTTTTGATTAATTTTTCTAGACATTGTAAATATTTGTCTGGCATTTTTTCATGTGAATTGGTTCAACTATTAATTTTAGTTCTCCATGTTTAGAAAATGAAGCAGACTTGTGATCTTTAATTTTATTTTGTTGCTTATTTGTGAATAATATTTAGCTATACTCCACTAGCTATCGTTATCTAATAGCCGGGAATTTTCACCAAAAGTGTCAATTTTCACATCAAAACGTGGCGATAGCTATGAGCATGTGGCCCTATGGCGATGACAGCTAAGTAACCGAACTCCTTCATTCGTTAGATGTTGGAGTTCGCATCAAAAGGTTTGAATGACTAAGAACTAAGTTTTTTTTCCTGAAAAAAAAAAGAAAAAAAATGAGAGCTTAAGTATGGAGATATTTTAAGGAAAAAAAAGTTGTGAAAAAGTGAAAAATGTGCAAATGTTTGAATGATAGTGTTAGTCTGCTAATCCATGAGATTTAATGTTGAAATTTTGCTTAATAGTTGAACCATTTGCTGATGAATGCTAATTAAATATTTTATATCCTTATATTAGTTAGTCAGGAATTGGAAGAGTCATTGGTTTTAAAAACTAAATGGAGAGATATCTCTTGAAAACTAACCACTAGTGCTTGACATGTGTTTTAATTATGTCTTGGTAATGGATGATTTAGGGTGATAGCCATTGTTCTCGCTTAATTACTAATTGGTTGTTCTCATACTTGAGAACAAGTATGATTTAGGTGTGAGTGGAATTGATAGGTTGCATAATTGTTATTCAATTTATGATTATTTTACCCTTAATTTTAGCCAAATATTAATTTAATTGGTGGATTCTACTTATATTTGGTTAATGATGCCAATTGTAGGAAAATGAGCAAAATGCTGATAAAAGGGAAATATTAATAGTTTAGGAAAGGAAAGAAACGTGAAGGGAGTGAAGTCTTTGGTTGGCTGGTTTTTCACTTCATTAGTACTTCTGAAGCCAGAGTGAAATCGAAGGGGTCAGGACTCTTTGCTAGAAAAAGGAAGAAAAACGACGGCCTCAACTATTCTTTGGTTCTCTCCCGAAGCCGCTTGGCTTTTCTCTTCGCCCTTTATTTTCTTTAGTTTTCTTCTGTTGTCAGAGGCTTATGCGACTGTCGTCAATGGAATTGCATGGGTTACTTTCGATGGAGAGTAACTAGTTTTCTTTTTAATCAAGGAATAATAAAGAATTTGGTTCATCTACATATGTAAGATCTAATCATTTTTAATAATTTCTTTTATTCGTTTGTATTCGTATGTTTTCTGGTTTAATTTTTCCATGATTGTTAGTTGTTTGGATATCAAAGGCGTTTGATATTTAATTCAATCTAACAACCTATTGCCAGTTAAGACAGTAAAATTTGTAATTGTTTAATTGTCTTAAATTAGTGGTGACTAGCATAATTGGTTCCATGTTAGGGAGACATACGATCTAATTTAAATAAATCCTACTAGTGTGTTTATTGATTAGAACAGAACTTTTCTAGTTTTTAATGCAATTAAGAAATTAAATTCTACGGGTGTATCTAGAGTTGTTTTTTGGTTAGAGAAGTAGTTAACGAGCATATCTTGACTATCGAGACACTAAGAAAAAGCTGGTTGTCTATCGTTTGTATGGCAACTATAACCTGTTTATTATCGAATAATTGAGATAATTCTTGCATCGATGATCAATTGTTTGAACCCCTTTCGGAGTTATTTCTTGGGCTAGAGTTCGTTTATCCTTGAATTAAGTTTAATTTGCTTTAGTTTAATTGTTTTTAATTTGCATTGATTGTATATTTTTATTCCCCCCATTAATTTTCATTTGGAAAGAAACAAATTTTCCTCCTAATCCCTATGAAGACGACCCTACTTACCATTGTACTCGCTTATACCTTTGTGAGTAGGAAATTATTATTATTGCATAAGTCCAACACCTATCACAACATATGATCTTTGGAGCATACTCTGACCCATGACCAAGGAGGGAACTAGGATTACAGGTAAGGGCAAAAAAAAAAAAAAAAAAAAAAACAAAGTTCAAATTCACAAGATAATGATAAGCGTCCCAATGTTATTTTTTTTAATTCATAAGAGACAACATCTAAAATAAAATATCATGAGCTAAATTCATTAGGAAGTTAAGAAATTCTGATAAATAATCCAAAGCAACTAATAAATTACATCCAAAACAGATGGAAGTCTAACAAAAACATATGACTAAAAAGCAAAATACTAATTTGAATGGCTATTCAAGTGAAAGTTATGAATCTCCTAAGACTTAGAGGTTTTGGACTCAAATTCCCCTTCTCCTCTCCTTCCCTATTTCTCAAATCTCCTTCCTCCCTTGTTGGAAAAAAATTAAAGTTACAATTTTCTTTAGGTCATCTACATGGAACAATTGATAGTCGGACCTCATATTGATAAAAAAGAATAATTGTTCATAAAATTGTATGAAAAATATTCTAAAAAGGAAAAAAAAAAACTTAACTTGGAAGAGCAGAGTTTGGACATTCTGAGAGAATCATAGTTGAAAATAAACTAGAAATTTGGTATTATGTCTACGTAACTTATATAGGGAACATGTACAGTTACTTTGACTAATACCCATAGTTTTTTTTTTAATTTAATGTAGTACAACATTTTTTTTGAGATTGCATTTTCTTTTGTTTTCTTTTTATTTTGTTTTTTTTTTCTTAAAATTAGTTTCTACATTTAGGATTGTAATAACCCTATAAAATAGGTTATCAGGAGTTGCATAGTCATAGGAGATATTTATGGAGAGAATTAATTTTCACCTAATTAACATGCTTGACTTCATGATCCAAGCTCCTAGACTAGCAATTTTTTAAAAGCACCCACCCGTCAGTGGAGTTTGGCGCACGTAGTGTGCATAACCATATTAATTTGAGAGGGCAACAATACGTTAACAAGGTAAAAAATCCAAGAAACATATATGAACAACAGAGATTGTATGGGATCTTGGACGACTGCCCTTCCCCCTCCACCCGACTTCATCCTTGCCATGATGGTATCAGAGTCGAAATCACCCAAATCTATTTAAAAAAAAAAAACATGATTTTTTGCCAAAAGTCCTATATTGGTCGGGCAAGAGGATAGGTTGAATGAAATCTCCTGTAGCAAACAACCTTACATATTCATACGCAACATATCACAAATTGACTTGTGTTACAGCTCAAATTGATTGTATAATTCTTAAAACATCTAAGGTAGATTGGCACAACTTAGGTGTAAAACTAGTTTGTAACTTGCACCAAAATTTGTGCAAAAATGATGGGCTTACACCTATTAATGTTATCAGATTTACATGACTTATTTGAATTGGAACTTGTTGAAAACGTGTATGCTCTAAAGTCAAGGTTTAATATGCATTTGAACTATTTATATTATAATAAATGGTGTCTTTATCATTTTGATTGTTTATATATTTATATATGTATAATAAAACCCTTAGAGTAAACCTAATAAATGAAATCATAAAAGTTATGATGGTGAGGTTCATTGAATATAGATAAGGTTTAATTTTTACATATTTCTAATAAAAGTGTTAACAAGATAGGGTATTATTAATACAGTTAGACTATGCCACTTCTTTATACTTCAACATGAGATGTAGTAGACCTCATTTATCACAACGTGTGACATCTAAGTTTGTATCTGTGTGCTTGATAAGATGATCAAATTCACTAAATTGATCCATATATAAATATCCTTAAAGTGTTAAAGGATTAATCTCTAAGTAACGTTTGCATAAATGATCTTTAGACTTAAGATTATCATAGTATTTTGAGTATGGATGGTTATACTTTATTGCGACTTGATTGTTCCCGCATTAGTGAATGGTTACATCATTGACATATAGGTATATATTTGAAGTATGGAAAAGCAGTGAATGATTTTTAAAGATTTACTACCTCTTATATAAAGAGGAGTTATCTTATTATTGGTTACTTATAGAAACTACTATTGTAACCCATTCAATGCACGGATTTACGTTTAATATGATAATTATAGTAAATGAATTATTTATATTAGTTACATGAAAGAAAAGGTTTAAAAGAATTAACAGAGTGCTATTTTAGTATCTAATCTATATTGTATTTATGTACCTTAGCTAACTTTAAAATATAATAAACAATATGAGCAAATATCACAAAATATCTTAAGAAATACTAAAAGTACATCAATCACAACATTATTACCCCTTCTTCTACATTCTCTTTTTGCACCACTACCCCTCAATATTCCTCTACTCTTCATTACCCCATTCTCACCTTTCTAACCCAAACTTCTTGTATCCCTCTAATTCTTTTCCCTCTCACAAACAATACCTTCCGTTCACCCTACCCTACTATTAAATTGTGCAATCTCTTAGCCAATTTCGTAACTTATTTACGTCTTATTATTCTATTCTTTTCACCAATTTATAGTTGTAAGTAGTGACCAATTTTTCAACTCGGTTTTCAACAAATGAGTGTAGGTATGCAGTTTTATTAGTTTCAAATGGGTAACCCAATTAAACCCATTAATTAGTGGCTATTAAATTGATAGATTGGAACTACCTATTTAGAGCTAATTAAATTAGATGTAGATTTAAATTCATTAGTAAGCAAATTTAAATCACTACGAATACAATAATTATATTCTACTTTTTGCAAAGCCATATTTAACGTTCTTTTCCTATTCTTTAAATTTCATTTTTTAAATTTTTGTTAAATCTTATCCTACTTCCTCCTTCCTTTCCATCAAAGTTTTAATTAACTCATTGAGCGTTAATTGATTTCTTACATTCATACCTAAATTATTTTGAGATTCTTATAGATTGCAAAATTTGAAACGCACCACTTTTGGTTCTTCTATATTTGTTTTGTTTTTAGGTAAAAATTTATTTATTAATATAATATGTTTCTATTTTGTTGATTACAATGATATATTATTCTGTTGCTCAATGAATATGGGAAAAAATAAATAAAATTTGTAGTGGACTATAAATGGGTAAGATAACTAAAACCATGTAAAACTATAGCTATCTAACCTATATAAATCACCCATTTTGATAGTTTTTTCCCAACCCACAACTATAACTCCCTTGACTTTACCATCTCCAACTCTATACCCCTATCTTTATACTCCTTTTACTATTTAAAATTCATTACCTTAGTTTTACCTTTTCCAACCCTATACTCCTATCTTTCTATTCCTTTTATTATTTAGAATTCATTACCTCACTTTTAAGTTTTTTTTAAATAAAAAGTTAGAATTATAGCCGTCAAGGAAAAGTAATTAGGTATAACTTTGGTGAAATGCTACTATTTTTTGTGATGACCATCCAAGATAATTGTTTAAACAAATATTTGTCTTAAAATTTCTGATAAAAACAATCTAAATGCCCTTTTATTAATTTAAAATTCATATAAAATTTTAGTTTTATGTGCACTTTTTGATATACATGTTATGTGAAAAATTATCCAGATGGAGTTTTACGTGTGTCCAAAATTATCTAGATGACATTGTATGTCAAAATGTTTATTTCATTGGTTGGAATAATCATTTAATACGATAAGTTTAAGGCTAAAAAAATTGATTTAGTTGCAATCAGTTAAATGATTAAAGAATGATTATAATTGGATATGTCATCTGAATGTTTGACAAATCTATGTACATACCCGGAAGAAAAGTGCTAAAAATGTTACTATCTAAATGATTAAAAATGGGACTAATCATACTATTCCTCAGATTTGACAAATCAATCTTTATTAGTAATCAAGGAGTAAAATGGGTTAAAGTGATAAAATTGTAATTGTGAGATTTTGAAAAAAAAATTAATTCTTTTCTCGTTTTGCGTGCATTAAATAATATTTTGACTTACTCCGGTTTAAATCTTTTAATTTCTTAGGTATATTTATGTTTGAGTTAAATTTTAATTGTTTGCTTTTAGATTGTGATGCGTGTTTAGTTATAGTGCATTTTGGTAGTGTAGCTCACTAGTAAGTGTGTATTAGATTTAGTGGACATTAACGGATGTTATATACCAAGGAATATATGCCTAGAAGTGTTAAAAGTGAGTTAGAGGAACACCACATAGATGAGTGATTAGAAACTAAGAAGAAATATCAAAAGATAAGCATTAGTCAAAGTAGTGCAACGTGTCGCATTTTTATTTAGTCTTGGAGCACTTAAGTCTTCATTCTTATCGTTTCATTTGGAGCACAAAAACCCTTCATTCTTTCTTACTAGTTGGCCGAACCTCAAGAGAAGTAAGACCAAGAGAGAAAACTCAATTTTCCTTTGATTTCCTTCACCAAATCTTGAGAGATTTCTTCCAATTACCAAAATCTACCCTGATTAACTTCACATCTAAGGTGATAGCAAGCTAAGGGTGGAGTGTTTTGAGAAGAAAAGGGTTTGCCTTGCTTGTTTTTAAGGTGTTGGAAGGTATAATCATTAGAAGCTCCTTTTGTTCTTTAAATGTTGTTGGATAACTTGATTTTGATTGATTTTATGGAGATTCTTGCGATTTTAGGGTTGGGATGATAAATTTCAGTTTTATTGGTATTTTCCAGATTTTATATAAGTTATTTCATCTTTGCTTTGGCATTTATATGATTAGTAGAAGCTAGTTTAGTGTTAAGGTGGAATTTTTAGTTTTTAATCGTAATTAGTGATGGTTATATGCAAATTTTAGCTTAAGAAGTGTAATTTCAGTTCTTCCCTGTTTTTGGAATCAATTTGGGCTACGTATTTCTCCATGTTTTAGATTGAATCAGCTTTTGGACAAAACATGAAAGTTATAGGGATTTGAGTTAGCTATCTACTGCAAAACTTCAGATCAATTGGATCATTTTAGCTTATGATTTGGCCAGAGCACTCCTGACTGCACAAAAACTCTAATTTTCCTGACCTGTTTTTCATGTGCTTCTGACCGTCTATTTTTTACCCTAAAAATGCGAGAACAGGGTGTCGATATCTTCATAGGAAATGTAGGTCTATGTCTTAGCTTCGAAATGCCATAAAATTTTCCTTAATCCGATAAGTGTATCTTTTGTTGTGATCAAAACACCAAAGGATGGCAAAGCTGCCATCTTCATTGTTTCTCGTTGCCTTTCTCTTGTTTTTCGTTTCCTTGGTCTGACTTAACATGAACATCTCCAGTGTTCTAAACCTGATTTCTAACATTCTAAACAAGTACTCAAAACATGGTTTTTAGTTGCACATATTGGCTTTGAACTTAACCATTTTTAATCATTTTCTTTTACAAATTATGCATGTACCTTGCCTATATGACTTACTATACTTTTCATACCTTTTTCCTTTGATATAGAAATATAAGTTATGCAGCTTGCACTCGTGTATGATTGGCTCATTGTGGACAATATTTGACTGCTGATTTTGAGAGTGGCCAAGGTGCCGACCCTGAATTGAATTTTGATAAAACGTGACTTGTTTAAGGTGAGTGTTTCTTACATGTTTGTGTATTAAATGAATGTGTACTTGTTGTGAATATTAGATTGAGTGTTGAATGCCTTCCAATGCCTGTTAAATGGATTTTCAATGGTCGAGTGTGTACTTTATCGCACTTGGCCTAAGTGAAAGTGAGTTTTCAAATGATTAACTGATTGAGCATTACTTGTGCATGAATGTAAGATATGTGGGTTGTATGGTACCGCATTGGCTGAATTAGACCCTTGCCCTTCGTTGCCAGTCGACTCGAGTTAGAAATGGACTCGATCGGACGACTGGTGACCCTAGGATAATGTTTGGTATACTCGAATATGACCACGAAGGTTGCTGAAGAACTGGCCAGTGAATTGGCTAGTGTCGGGAAATGAAATCAATGAATGAATGTCAAAAACACTAAAGGAGTTTTCATTTGCAAATGTTTTCTAATATTGAAGGGATAAGGAAAACGGTTGGCAAATGAATGAACAAATGGCTCCACGTGAGCATGTATCCTTTTAATGAGTGTGTTCTCATTGCTTTTTTATTGTGGATGTTTTCTCGATTGACTATTATTAAATGACTAATGTCCTTGTTTCAATTGCTTGATTATGTGTATGGGAACCTCATTGAAATTTAGCTCATCCCTCTATTCCGTTACATTTATTTTCCTTACAGAGTTTGAGAGCAATGACGAGTGATTAGAGGAAGACTAAACTTTTGACTAGAACTTTTGTTATGTAATAGTGATAGTATTAGTAGTTGATTGAATCCTGAACTTTTTGTACTTAACTTTAAGGATTGTATATCTGTGTTAATGTTTGTATATATGTTAAGTTTGATTGGCACATCTTTACTTGCTCTTGAGAATTGATTGAGTGAGTTAATGAGTCCTGGCGAGAGTTGGGCAGGCGGTCCGCCAAACCCTTGGGTACGCTCTAGAAGGGAGGTGGGGTCGTCACAGTTGGTGTCAGAGTTTAGGTTTCAGATCTCTGTAGTGTATCGTAAGTTTAAAGTTTAGGATGCTAGACTGTGGGACATTGTGAAGTTTAAGTGCAATGTTAAGCATCTATATTCCTGATGGATAATAAGATTTGATATTTGAGGGTTTTATATTGGGATGGCAAGAAGAGAAGAGAATTGTACGAGATTGATTTGAAGAGTACTGGGTCAGTTTCTTGAACAACGATACTAATTGATACCTATGGGACTGACTTTGACTTTGTTTTTGTAAGGAACTAGATACAATTCTTAGAGCGATTGCTTGAGTAGGGATCTTTTGAACTTTCTTTGACGGATGAACTTGGGGTTTAGAATCTACTCTTGGAGAAATTGGGAAATCGTTGTCTCTTGTTTTATTCTGCTTGTATGTATGTGTTTGCCGTGTTGCGGACTGATATGTATAGTGTACTAGACATGTTTTGTGAACTTGGTTTTGCTAGGATGATATGTACAATATTTTGTGATTCAGCATGTGAATTTGTTGTGTGATATATTCTAAGGGCGTTTTCTCATTTTTGCCTGTTATTTTCTTCTTATTCTATATATATAGCCGATCTATTTTTGCTCATACACGTATATAGTTTATGTAAAAAAAAAAGGTATGGAGGGACGAATAAGTCGAGGACGAGGGGTTAATCGTGGACGTGGGGTTAGGCAAGCTCAAGAACCAAGAGAAGAAAGAGAAGCGGTAGCTAAACAACAACATGAACCACAGGCTGAAGCAGGAGATCAGGTAGCGACGGCCATACAACGAATGACCGATATTTTGGCGCGTTTAGTGGAACAACAAGGGCAAACTCCTGTTAACCAACCCAGGGAACCTGATGGAGGAGAGGATTGGGCCCTAGAGTGTTTTTAGAAGTTTTCTCCTCCTAAATTTCTTGGAAGATCTAATCCGGAGGCAGTCAAGGTTAGAACAAATTATTAATATTTTTGCCGAGCTAAATTATCCAGAGGAGAGACAGGTGACTTTTGCAGTATTTTAATTTGAAGGGCCAACTCGTATTTGGTGAAACGTGATTAGGGTTAAGTGGGAGAGGGAACAAAAAGCACAGACTTGGGTAAATTTCATACGGAAATTTAATGAGAAATACCTTCCGCCCTTAGTCCAAGAGAGAAGGGAAGACGATTTTATTAGATTACGTGAGGGAGCCTTGAGTGCATCAAAATATGAAACCCAATTCACTAAGTTATCTAAATTTGCCCCTGAATTAGTAACTACGGAGCAAAGAAGAGTAAGGCGGTTTGTACAGGGATTAAATGTAAAAATCCAGAAAGCTCTTGCAGCGACTCAAATCACTACATTCACAGACGTTCTTGAGAAAGCCCAAAGGGTTGAAATTGCAAGAGGGCAAGTAAAAGCATTCCAAGCATCAAAAGAAGTGCGCCGAGTAGTGAGCCTGAAGAAGTTAAGGACACCGTATCACCTTCCAAAATTAGAAGAGTAAACCTTCACCATGGATGCAAAGACAATATGAGGGAAGTTCAATAAGAGAAAGTCAGATAGGAAGAGGACGACAAGAGGAAATCTCTCTAAAGAATTCAATAAAAACTCCTCGATTAGCTTGTGGTTACTGTGGAAAAATAAATCATACTGAGGATGCATGCTAGGTAAAGGAAAAGAAATGCTTGACATGTAGAAGTGTTGATCATTGACTTCACAATTTTCCAGAAAAACAATAAAGAGGGTTGAATGTGCAGCAAAGGGATCAAATCACTTCTAGGCCGAACCAAGAAAGAGAAAATAGATCCAGGGCATCAACTGGAGTATACTCTTTGGTTCAACAACCCGTTCCAAAATCTTATGAAGGTTAGAATTTTGAGGTCGAAATTCTTTTAAGGGGGAGAGATTGTGAGATTTTGAAAAAAAATTTAGTTCTTTTCTCGTTTTGTGTGCGTTAAATAATATTTTGACGTATTCCAATTTAAATCCTTTAATTTCTAAGGTATTTTTATGTTTGAGTTAAATTTTAATTGTTTGCTTTTATATTATGATGCATGTTTAGTTACATTGCATTTTGGTAGTGTGGCTCACTAGTAAGTGTGTACTAGATGTAGTGGACGTGAACGGATGTTATATACCAAGGAATATATGCCTAGAAGTGTTAAGAGTGAGTTAGAAGAACACCACATAGATGAGTGATTAGAAACTAACACGAAAGATCAAGAGATAAGCATTAGCCAAAGTAGTGCCACGTGTCGCGTTTTCATTTAGTCTGGAGCAACGACGAGTGATTAGAGGAAGACTAAACTTTTAACTAGAACTTTTTTTGTGTAATAGTAATAGTATTAGTAGTTGGTTGGATCCTGAACTTTTTGTACTTAATCTTGAGGATTGTATAGCTGTGTTAATGTTTATATATATGTTAAGTTTGATTGGCATATCTTTACTTGCTCTTGAGAGTTGATTGAGTGAGTTAGTAAGTCCTGGCGAGAGTTGGGCAGTTGATCTGCCAAATCCTTGGGTACGCCCTAGGGAGGAGAGGTGGGGTCATCACAGTTGGTATCAGAGTTTAGATTTCGGATCTCTGTAATGTATCCTAGGTTTAAAATTTAGGATGCCGGACTGTGGGACATTGTGAAATTTAAATGCAATATTATGCATCCATGTTCCTGATGGATAGTAAGATTTGATGTTTGAGGGTTTTATATTGGGTTGGCGAGAAGAGAAAAAAATTGTATGAGATTGATTTGAAGAGTAATGGGTCAGTTTCTTGAACAACGATATTAGTTGATACCTATGGGACTTACTTTAACTTTGACTTTGTATTTGTAAGGAACTGGATATAATTCTTGGAGCGATTGCTTAAGTAGGGATCTTTTGAACTTTCTTTGACGGATGAACTTGGGGTTTAGAATCTACCCTTGGAGAAATTGGAAAATCGTTGTCTCTTGTTTTGTTCTGCTTGTATGTATGTGTTTGTCGTGTTGCGGACTGATATATATAGTGTAATAGACATGTTATGTGAACTTGGTTTTGCTAGGATGATATGTACAATATTTTGTGATTTAGCATGTGAATTTGTTGTGTTATATATTCTAAGGGTGTTTTCTCATTTTTGGCCGACGTTGTTTTCTTCATATTCTATATATATAGCCAATCTATTTTGCTCATACACATATATAGTTTATGTAGAAAAAAAAGGTATGGAGGGACGAAGAAGTCGAGAACGAGAGGTTAATCGTGGATGTGGGGTTAGGCAAGCTCAAGAACCATGAGAAAAAAGAGAAGCGGCAGCTAAACAACAACATGAACCATAGGCCGAAGCAGGGAATCAGGTAGCAATGGTCATACAACGAATGACAGATATTTTGGCGCGTTTAGTGAAACAACAAAGGCAAATACCTGTTAACCAATCCAGAGAACCTAATGGAGGAGAGGATAGGGTCCTAGAGTGTTTTCGGAAGTTTTCTCCTCCTAGTGTGGCTCACTAGTAAGTGTGTGTTAAATTTAGTGGACATGAACGGATGTAATATACCAAGGAATATATGCCTAAAAGTGTTAAAAGTGAGTTAGAGAAATATCACATAGATGAGTGATTAGAAACTAAGAAGAAAGATCAAGAGATAAGCATTAGTCAAAGTAGTGCCGCGTGTCGCGTTTTCATTTAGTCTTGGAACACTTAAGTCTTCATTCTTATCACTTCATTTGGAGCACAAAAACCCTTCATTCTTTCTTACTTGTTGGCCGAACCTCAAGAGCAGTAAGACCAAGAGAGAAAACTCCATTTTCTTTTGATTTCCTTTACCAAATCTTGAGAGATTTTTTCCAATTACCAAAATCTACCCCGATTAACTTCGCATCTAAGGTGATAGCAAGCTAAGGGTGGAGTGTTTTGAGAAGAAAAGGGTTTGCCTTGCTTGTTTTCAAGATGTTGGAAGGTATAATCATTAGAAGCTCCTTTTGTCCTTTAAATGTTGTTGGATAACTTGATTTTGATTGATTTTGTGGAGATTCTTGCGATTTTAGGGTTGGGATGATAAATTTCAGTTTTATTGATATTTTCTATATTTTAAATAAGTTATTTCATCTCTGCTTTGGCATTTATATGATTAGTAGAAGTTGGTTTAGTGTTAAGGTGAAATTTCTAGTTTTTAATCGCAATTAGCGATGGTTATATGCAAATTTTAGCTTAAGAAGTGTAATTTCAGTTCTGCCCTGTTAACTTTGGCTGCAAATTTCTCCATATTTTACATTGAATCAACTTTTGGACAAAACATAAAAGTTATAGAGATTTGAGTTAAATTTCTACCCGCAAAATTTCAGATCAATTGGATCATTTTGGCTTATGATTTGGTCAGAGCACTCCTGACTACGCAAAAACTCTAATTTTCCTAACCTGTTTTTCATGTATTTCTGACCGTCCATTCTTGACCCTAAAAATACGAGAACTGGGTGTCGATATCTGCATAGGAAATGTAGGTCTATGTCTCAACTTCGAAATGCCATAAAATTTGCCTTAATCCGATAAGTGTAGCTTTAGTTGTGATGAAAACACCAAAAGATGGCGAAGCTGCAATCTTCATTGTTTCTCGTTGCCTTTCTCTTGTTTTCCGTTTCCTTGGTCCGACTTAACATGTGCTTCTCCAGTGTTCTAAACCTGATTTCTAACATTCTAAACAAGTACTCAAAACATGATTTTTAGTTGCACATATTGGCTTTGAACTTAACCATTTTTGATCATTTTCTTTTACAAATTATGCATGCACCTTGCCTATATGACTTACTATACTTTTCATACCTTTTTCCTTTGATATAGAAATATAAGTTATGCAGCTTGCACTCGTGTATGATTGGCTCTTTGTGGACAATATTTGACTGCTGATTTCGAGAGTGGCCAAGGTGCCGGCCCTGAACTGAATTTTGATAAAACGTGACTTGTTTAAGGTGAGTGTTTCTTGCATGTTTGTGTATTAAATGACTGTGTACTTGTTGTGAATATTCGATTGAGTGTTAAATGCCTTCCAATGCCTGTTAAATGGATTTTCAATGGTCGAGTGTGTACTTTATCGCACTTGGCCTAAGTGAAAGTAAATTTTCAAATGATTAACTGATTGAGCGTTACTTGTGCATGAATGTAAGATATGTGGGTTGTATGGTACCACATTGGCTGAATTAGATCCTTGCCCTTCGTTGCCAGTCGACTCGAGCCAAAAATGGACTCAATTGGGCGACTGGTGACCTTGGAATAATGTTTGGTATACTCGAGTATGACTACGAAGGTTGGTGGAGAACTGGCCAGTGAATTGGCTAATGTCAGGAAATGAAATCAATGAATGAATGTCAAGAACACTAAAGGAGTTTTCATTTGTAAATGTTTTCTAATATTGGAAGGATAAGGAAAACGGTTGGTGAATGAATGAACGAATGGCTCCACATGAGCATGTATCCTTTTAATGAGTGTATTCTTATTGCTTTTATATAGTGAATGTTTTCTCGATTAATTGTTACTAAATGACTAATATCATTGTTTCAATTGCTTGATTATGTATATGGGAACCTCACTGAGTTTTAACTCATCCCTCTATTCCGTTACATTTGTTTTCCTTATAGGGTTTGAGAGTAAGAACGAGTGATTAGAGGAAGACTAAACTTTTGACTATAACTTTTGTTGTGTAATAGTGATAGTATTAGTTGTTGGTTGGATCTTGAACTTTTTGTACTGAACCTTGAGGATTGTATATCTGTGTTAATGTTTGTATACATGTTAAGTTTGATTGGCACATCTTTACTTGCTCTTGAAAGTTGATTGAGTGAGTTAGTGAGTCCTGACCAGAGTTGGGTAGGCAGTTCGCCAAACCCTTAGTACGTCCTAGGGGGGAGGTTGGGTCGTCACTGTAATGGGGTGAATGATTTTAATATGGGACTAATCAAATTATTCAAATTTATTTTCTTTAATTATGGAAGGGAAAAGAGGTTAATGTCTAAATACAAACAATAAAGGATTTATTAAACACTCATTTGAAGTGGGAAAATTTTAAATTTGAATTGGCACAGGATTAGTTGTATATCACTATTCAAACTTTTTAATTGAATTTATGCCATAAAATAAATTAAAAATCCAGAAAAAAGTATTGAAGATTTGAAAGGCATCCAGGAGGCTTCTACTAAAACCTCCCCTGCAATACATATAGATCTAGATATAACTCGAAATTCTTAGTGCTAAGTGAAAAGGTCTTAGAAATTATTTCTAAGCATTTCTTCATTAGAGTTATACTTTAATACAAGAAATGAATACTAATCACATAATGGAATAAGCACAATTTATTCCAAAATTAATGTGAAATAAAAATGGTAAAAGGATATTAGTTACATGGTAAACATTCATTGAAAGGTGATGTCGTTCACTTAACTTTCTCATTATTAGGTGGTTATGATATTGTACGTGATAAAATTTCAAGTCTGCAAATCAAAACAAGAAATATACACGACAAATGTGTAATATAAATTTAAGAAAATATGTGAGTACAATCTCTTGGGTTTTCTCGAACTTGTAGAGAGTTTTCCTCGATTCTCCTCCTCGAATGCTAATCCAATGGTTTCGCAGCTTGTTTTTGGATCCACCACCGGTTCCTTCAAATCTTGATATAGAAGATTTGAAGAACTTTAGAAGATATTTGAAGACTCAAGTCTTGATATACGGGGGACTTGGAGAACTTGAAGATCCGGGCCTTTGTACCTTGGAGTTCCAATGCTTTGAGTGTATGAGATGCCTCTTGGTGTCTCTGTGTGTCCGTGTGTCCCTGATTTGGTTTGATAGGCCCCTATTTATAACTGTAGCAAGAGGTAGATGTTGAAGATCTATATACCACTTTACTTGTCTTGTAAGACGTGCAGTCATATTAGGACTGTACCAGTCAAATATTATCTCTCTATTTTATATTTATTAATAAAGAGATAAGTAATTTATCGATTGGCCAAACTCGTGGGGACACGTGACGTGGCGTCATTTGACTAAACAAGCTATTGCAGTATATAAGAAATATACTTGGATTAAACAACTCTAAATATTATCCATTTAATAAGAAATAAATACTTAGATATTTATCCAATAGGCATGTGATATGATATAATTTGGTTGGTGGAAATATCCCTGCAATTTGAATTGTTTTGGAACACCTCAACTTGACACGTGGCCAAATATTATTGGCCAGTTAATAACCAACTTTTCCAGGTGTACATGACATGTGGCTATATCCGATTGGATGAAAATAAACCATAAAAATGATTTATAGACCAATGGTAATTTTTAGAATTTAATTAAAATTCCATTGTCTACAAATGCTCCCTTGAAACTTGTTTGCGAAGAGTAAAACTTGAACGGACAAGTTTCGACATTCTTCGTTTTTTTTTCCATTGATTTGAATGCCGCGAGGCTGAAATTTAAGCGTCAAAATAGCCACGGGTCTTGATTAATTCACACAACATGCCCGCCAGATTCCAAGTAGTATTTGAATTCCAAATAGTATTCGATGTTGATGATGATTAGGAAAATCCCGAGGCCGAATTACTCCATATTGGAGTCTTACAACAAAAGTCCGTGAATGGACTTAAAGCTTTACAATTTCATAACTTTTGAATTGGTCATAAGATGACCATGCGGGGGCCACCAATCCATGCAACATTTAGTGCTATCAATCCCAAGGTCAAAACATATTATGTTAGAGCTTCAAGTCCACCATGCATCATCAAACAAGTTTTGGTGGCTAATTTCAATGTGACTCTCCCGTGGCCCACAAGACTCTTCCTATATCAACCATGATTGACCAATCCCAAGCCAATTAGAATTCTTGACCATAGTATGCTACCTGGCCGGCATAGTCCACAAGGCTCTTGGTAAATCCGTTTTGGCTCAGTAAATTGTGTTTCGGCAATTCCTTGTCGTTTCCAACAAGGAATCGACTTCTTTCCCAAAATTTTTTTACGGACGAGAACTTTCTTCTTGGCTCGGATTCTCATCTAATTTTTCCCTATAAATAGCCACGTCTAGGCCACAACTTTTGAACGATCTTTTTTTTTCTTCAGCTATATCATCACGCGGCCACTGCTGCAAGGGACAACCATCATCCGCCGGTTATACTCCAACAACAAGTACTTTCTTTCGTTTGTCAGGTACTTTAGTTTTTTTTTTGTTTGCCTCACCCGCAACATTTAGCTGTTACAAGAGGTCTCGATCAAGGCTCTTACGTGTCTCATCGTTAGATGCTTTGGACATGATCAGCACTTGAAATTTATTTCTTCACTCAACATGTGCCTTTGACTTGTATCCCCAACATATTACAAGGCAACTTGGCCCTTTGATTTATCTACTAAAATAATGCCAAGCATGATATTTGAGCTATTACTCATGGCTGAAAATTTAATCTCAATTTTCGTACCTTTTTTTTTGTTTTGTTTTTTGTTTTTTTTTTTGCTCATCTATTAAGATAACACCAAATACGATACTTGAGCCCTTTCTCTCTCTCTCTTTTTTTTCGCTCGTCTATTAGGATAATTTGAGCAAACCCTTTTCCCTTCTTTTGCTAGAACTCCGACCTTAATTATTATTTTTTCCTCCAGTCCATGTTAATATTTCAACTTTACTAACTTGTTCTCCTGTAGATAGCCCACCTCGTGCCCGAAAAGGAGCTTGAAACAATTTCGGGGATTTGAAGAAAGTCACCGATTAGGTAATTTAATTACCAAAATTTTGTAAGAAATTCCCTTCATCGTCTAATACTTTCTTTTTCAAAATTCCAACAAATATGCAAATTAAGGACTACGCCGTGCCACTGCCGCATATTTCACTGACGGATGAACGAGGAGGAACTCAATCAAAGAGTTTTTTTTTTTTTTTGTTTTTTTGTTTTTTTTGTTTTTTTTGTTTTTTTTGTTTTTAACAGACGGTCACTACGACCTTTTATTAAAAACCAATCAAAGTCCAAAGGAACAAAAACATCAAAGCCAAAGTGAAAAACCAACTAGCAAAGCCTATCTACGAAAGGAAAACCGGAAATTAGGAACCTGCTCCCTATCTAGCACAAAGAGGGACCGAGACAGACGTGGAAGAGAAATGAATGAAGGAAAGTCCAAATGCCCGCTACAAGTAACTCCTACCGCTGCCAAAGAGTCAGCTACCGTATTTGCCTCCCGGAAACAATGGGAGAGGCGAAAGTCCAACGGCAAAATGTCACGGATCGCTCTGATAAGCGGCCGAACCGCCCATGGAATCGTAAAACTCCCTGCCACCACCCGTACCAAAACCAACGAGTCAGACTCAACCTGTACCATGGAGAAACCCAGCTGTTGACATAATTGAAGCCCTTGCAGCATTGCATAAGCCTCCGCCTGCAAAGAATCCACCAAAGGTAACTTGGCCGCAAACGCTCCAACGAACGACCCATCAGCCCTTCGAAGAATCCCACCAATTCCACTAGCACCAACTGTGGGCAAGGAGGACCCGTCAGTATTAAGCTTGACAAAATCACTTGGAGGGAATCCCCAAGTAACCAACGTAGACTTTAAAGGACGCTGGATCCCCGAAATAACGGACACAAGATCCCCAAGTTCGGGCGGAAGTGAACGCCCAGGAAACTTGATAGAACAAATAAGCGAGAGCTCTTGGAATATAGAAGAACACAACGTACGGACAGACCACTTAATGCCATCGAAACGCCATTTGTTCTTAGCCTTCCACAAAAACCAAAGAATGAGAATAGACAAAATCCTGTACAGCCACCGAACCGACAGCTTACTCACAGGTTGAGACCACCATGCCATACATCTAGGCCGATACCCACAAGAAGCCGGCGAAATCCCCAACCGAGACTCAAAGAATGACCAGATGGCCTGGGCCACCGAGCAGGAAGAAAACAATTGATCAGCCGTCTCCCGAGCAGCCAAGCACAACGGGCACTGGGAGGGGCCCGCAAACCGGCACCGTACACATAACACATCATCCAAAGGCAACCTACCAGAGAACAAACGTCAAGCAAAACAAGAAACCTTAAGTGGAATTGAGGAATCCCACAGCGAACGGAATACCACCGACTTCACCCCAGCCCGACGGACCAGGTGATAAGCCGAAGCCATGGAGAAACAACCCGAGGATGCCAACTGCCAACAGGGCTGATCTGGTAAATCCCCAAAACACATAAAAGTCTCCCCCATCACCTCCAAAACCTCCGGTGGAAGGAAAGACGAGAGACGAGCCCAGTCCCAAGTCCCCTGAAGCCAAAAATCCCTAACCTTATGGTCAGAAGAAAGGGCTGGAAACCGCCAGGCAAGGGGGCCCAATCCGCTCCAATTATCCCACCAGAAATAACAATCTCCGAGAGAAACATCCCAACGGATCTGTAATTCCATCTGCTCACGTACTTGGAACATCCGCCTACAGATTGCCGAACTCGACGGACCCACTACCACCTGATTAGGATGACCTCCCCGGAGATACAAACCTGACAAAAACCTCGCCCACAAAGAGTCCTGCTGCCGAAAACGCCACCACAATTTACAGGAGAAAGCGTTAGAGATAGACTGCAACGATCTAACCCCTAGGCCCCCCTCCTCCACCGGAAAACACACCTTGGCCCAACCACACCAATGAAAATGATTAACCCCCCAAAGAAACCGCGCAAACATCCTCTCAATCTCCCAAACTGCCCCACGAGTAGGCTCCAAAACTGCCAGCAAGTGAATTGGGACAGTCGTAAGCACATGCCGAATAAGAATCAACCTCGCCCCCATGGAAAGCCACCGATTCTGCCAGGCCAGCAAACGAGCCTGAATTTTATCAATGATTCCAGCAAACAAGGACTTAGATCGGCGACCCTCATACAATGGGCACCCCAAGTACGTGATAGGCAAAGACTTTCGAGCAAAACCCGTGTCCTCCGCAACCCTCCGACTGCGAAGACCAGAAACCTTCTTTGAGAACAAACAACAACTCTTTTGGGCATTAACTAGCTGACCAGACACTCGCTGATAACCAGATAAAACCCCCATGACTTTCCTCACGGAAGCCCGCCCCCCATTGCAAAAGACTATAACGTCGTCCGCATACCCCAAATGCACAGGGGGAAACCCTCCCGAAGGAACCGAGTAAGGGATAAAACCAGAAGACAAAGGAAGAGATTCCAGCCCACGGGATAGGAACTCCGCCATAATGATAAAAAGCGCCGGAGATAGCGGGTCACCCTGCCGCAAACCCCTAGTGGACCTGAAAAACCCAACCGGACCACCATTGATCAATACTGAAAAATGACAAGAGGAAACCAGCCGCCAAACCATGTCCAACCAAACCTCCCCAAACCCGAATTTCCGCATTACTGATAAAAGAAACATCCACGAAACCCGATCATAGGCCTTGGCCATGTCCAGTTTCAAAACCACATTAGAACCTCGGACCTTTTTCCCAATCCTAGATATCATTTCCTGAGCAAGCAGAATATTATCAGCAATGGCCCGCCCCTTAACAAAACCACTCTGCTGAGGGGAAATGAGTCGGGGGAGAACTTTGTCTAGCCGAACTGCAAGAATCTTGGAAATAATCTTGTTGGAGAAATTACAAAGACTAATCGGCCTAAAGTCAGCAAAGGACTTGGGGGCCGACTGCTTAGGAATCAATGCCAACCAAGTGGCCGAAATCCCACACGGGAGTTCAGCACCAACAAAAAAATCCGCGACTGCAGCAAAGAGGTCCCCACCTATAATATCCCAACAATCCTGATAGAAAGACCCAAGGAACCCATCCGGCCCAGAACAACTGTCCCTATCCAAAGAAAAGACCGCCCCTCGAACCTCCTCAACTGAAGGAAGCCGTTCCAAATCCCGATTATCATCCTCCATTAAAAGAGTTGGAATTCGAGATAATTCATCTCCCGTCACCTGATCCAGTGGCCCCTGGGTAAACAAGTCTGAGAAAAACGTCTCCGCCATGGCATGAATAGAACCTACATCTTCAGTCCACACACCAGAAGAATTCTGAAGCCTATGAATCCGAACCTTCACCCTGCGTTGACGCACATAAGAATGGAAAAACTTAGAATTGGCATCACCCTCCTTCAGCCAGCGTAACCTGGATTTCTGTCTCCAGAATATGGCTTGACGCAGCAAGGCTTCCTTCAAGACCGAAGAAGCCTGAACAAGCCGCAAGTCCACCTCCGGGGAAGGTCGGGCCACCGCCACAGCCTCCAAATGAGCAACCTCCTCCTCAGCCTGCTGTACGGCATCAAAGACATTTCCAAAAACATTTTTGTTCCAACCTGTCAAAGCCGCCTTTACTGCCTTAAGCTTATGCAAGAAACGGCGCATCGGTCGGCCAGAGCTACCAGAACACCAAGCCTCCTGAACTACACCCTGAAAACTATCATGCCGAAGCCAAACGTCTTGGAATCGGAAACTCCTCGGAGAGGACAAGCCTGAAAGCAAGTAAGAAACCAGCAACGGGGAATGGTCAGAAGCAGTGCGAGCCAGGTGAAGAACCGACGGCACCACACCACTTCCCAACCAGCCACGATCAACCAGGACACGATCCAGCCTCTTCCAGACCCGCGCCCTACCCTGACGATTATTACACCACGTGAACTGGTTCCCAGAAAAACCCACATCTGTTAAGTCCAAATCCTGTATGAAATCATGAAAGTCCTCCGACCCAACCCTGCAAAAATTCCGACCTCCTCTCTTCTCCTCCGCATACAAGATAACATTAAAATCCCCATGAAAGATAAGAGGCAGCCCCAACACCTGCAGTGTCCGTAAGTCCGCCCAAAGCTCGCGGCGGTCCCTGACAGAGCAGGCCGCATGCACAAAGACCCCAACCACCTCAGTTCGCAACTGAGAATGCCTCACGCGAAGGGCCAAATACTGAGAGGATTGACCCACAATAGAGCAAGAGAATTCAGTAGAATAAAAAACAACAAGACGGCCATCGTCAGAAGGGCAGTAAGCATCAAAGCCCAACCTCTGGCGGATCAAATCAAAACGAGAGCCATCCATTTTGGGTTCACAGACCCCTAACAATGAGAATTTATGCAAAAGACGCAGCTTACGTAAACGAGCTAAAGTAATGGAGTTATCTAAACCCCGAACATTCCAAAACATTGTCTTAAGCATCACTTAAAGGGGAAGAAAAAGAGTACGGGGGAAAACCTGGCGGGGCCTCAACCACCCCAGGCTGTCTCTGCTTCATGTCACCACGCCGACGTTTAAGCGCCTCCATGGCCGCCAAGGGAGGAACAGATTTGCGTGGAGAAAGGTTCAGTTCTGAGATTACAACCTTCTCCTGCTGCATGTGCACCGACAAAGCAGACTCATCATCAACCACCTCCGCAGCCACCTGGTCAGCAAGGTCCACAATGATCGCCTCCGCAGCCGAAACCATAGCGTCCTCCACTAGGTGCTCCACCACTGCACCAGGCTCCTGCTGCCCTGCTATTGCAAGAGACAACAGGGGGACCGCATCCATCTCCGGCCCATCCTGGACTTCATCCTCCGACGCCTCCTCAACCACCACAACATCCAGATCCAACGACGTCCGTTTGTGAATAGCCTGCATCCCCGGAGGGACCGAAACACCCTGCCCATCCCCTTCATCCAGGACAGCTGCCTCCACTGGCTCCTTAGCCTGGGCACACGACCCAGGCCCAGCCGTCGCTTCAGGCCCAAGTTCCCCCCGACACACAGGGCTTCTCTCCCACATACGCAGCCGCGACCAGTTCCTCCGACGCCGCAACCTTCTCACTCGCCACAGCCGCAACAGGCAGCCGTCCCTTGCGACGTCCCGGAGGCCGCACCTCCCCAGGGGGCCGAGCCTGGGCCTTCAACTCCGGGTGAAGCAGTACGCAATCCTCCTTGCAATGCCCCTGTCAAAAGCATCCAGAGCAGTAGGCCGGTAGATGCTCTATGTCAAGATTCTGCCAGAACCCCTCCTGTCCGCCATTCCCAATCCAAACCCGAGACACTAAAGGCTTCAGGAGATCCACCTCTACGCAAATCCGAGCCACACTCGGGCGGGACATGGCTGCGGTAGCAGCATCAACATAGAGAGGAACGCCCAAGAGAGCAACAATCTGAAATAAACACTCTCGATTGAAAAGATGAATGGGAAGTTTGGGCAAAGAAACCCACACCGGTACCACAGACGGCTCCCGATCCACATGAAACGCTGGTGTCCACTTGAGCAGCTTCATAGGCCGCCCCTGAACATACCAGACCCCCCGAAGCCATAAACGGTGAAAATCCCTCTCATCGGCTACCCTAATGAGGATGTGGCGGGAATCAAGCAGCCCAACAGAAACAGGCTGTTTGAGATCAAGCGTTGCAAAAAATTTACGAGCCAACTCCATTGAAGGACGACCCCGAGGAAATTTCCCAACCAGCGCATATCGAAATGGATCAGACAACTTGTGAATCACATCCTGTGAAAAAATCAAAGCCGGCTCTCCACGATGTGTGGAAGCCGTCGCCTGAACCGAGAAAGCAGGCGCCGTCGGACTCTTGAACAGATCCGAGAAGGACTGCTGAGACTTCACAGGTGAAGGCTGCCCCCCAGCACCCAGATGGGGGGCCTCCGATGAAGCCATGAAAAACCCTAGAGAGCCAAAATAGTTCGTGCGTAGCTAGAGAGAAACCCTAGAAGCCGATGTTCCTCAAAGAGCTTGTCACTACATGTTTACAAACCAACAATTGGCCCGCTCGCTGAATCCTTCATACCCCTCGAAGGATGTTTTCATCTCGAAAATTGGACTAGCAAGTGGACTAAGGAAATTGTGGCACCATCGACTTTCTCCACTACGTCGAGGGAAGAGGGAGTGGTCGTATTAAACTCGTCACTCCACAATGGAGACCCAGAAATAGCCAAATTCACGCTTCCGTTCGTGGGATTCAATATTGACAAAACTACATGGAAGATCCCTTCATCCTTCTTTGGTGAGGCGTGCTTCACCTCCCATTATTGGGAGTGGGTCGACATTCTTGGAAGGTATAAAGAGGTACTCACACGCGCTGGCATATTTGAAGCTGTCTACGCATTAAGATACTCCTACGACTGCTGTGAAAATATCTTGCGAGTCTTCTTCAAATATTGATGTTCCTCGACAAATACACTTCACACGCCCGTTGGGGAGTTGTCCATCACATTTTGGGACCTTTATTGACTTGGTGGCCTTTCGATCGATGGCTTGTTCTTTGATGAAGTTGTTCCTTCGGCGTAGGAGCTTCTCACTCGTGACAAAGAAGGGAAGCCACTTCTCCTTGAGAGCTGCAGGCACCTCTTTTCCCCTTACTACCACCTTTGGACGAATGACCAAGGTGTATGGATGAAAGACTGGATCCGTTTCTAGTTCAAAGGAGATGCTAGGTATAGGGCACCTCCAAGCAGAGCGAATAGAAGAAAGACCACAACTAAACCGAAAATGACTTACAACCCTTCTGGAAGCGTAGAGCCTTACGACATTGCTGATACGAAGGACTTCAACGTCCCTTTCGACATATTAGGTATCCCAGGGTCTTTAAGAAAAGAAACTTATATTGCGGCATTCATAGCGTGTTGGATTTGCAAGTTCCTTTTACCAAGCAAAAAGGTCGATCGTATTCGCCCAAGTGTCTTCAAGGTTGCATGCTTAATGGCCACAGGAAAAAGATTTTGCCTTGTAATTTTCGTTGTTGCGAGCATATATCATGGGTTGAGGGAGATCGTCCACGCCGCTAACCTTGGAGAATGCGGGGTAACTTTTCCAATCCATTACGTCTATGCTTGGATTGACCAATACTTTGACGTATATCACGAGAATAATCAAGTGAGTAGCCACTATGCGCGCATGACGAGATTTAGCGGTGAGAAGATGGCAATATTTTACAGTAAATTTGAAGTTGAGGAAATCTTCAAAGAAGTGAACCCTCTGATGTTTCCCAAGCTGTGCTGGACTGAGAATGAAGAAAAAGTGTTGATCGACGATGGATCCTTATCATCACGACTCACGAGTTATTTCATTAGTTAACGCTCTTGTCATTTAACTCTACGCAAGGACAATACTTTCATTATTGAAAAGTATAATCCTTGCAGGTTTAGCAGACAATTCGGCTTCTGCCAGGACATTCTCAACAACTTGAAAGAGATCACTCATACTTATACTTTGGGTGAGGCTATTCAACTATGGGATTCCTCAGTTCGCATGCAGACGCGATCTCAGATGACTATACCCATGCACAGGAAGCACCCATTGATCACAAAAGACTACGACGTCTGATGGTCGGCTCGGTCAAACAGTGTCTCTTCAACTTCCTTTAAGTTCACCGTTAAGATCCCTCAGCAATCATCAAAAAAAGGTAAGGTTACCTCCGCCAATGAGTCAATGCATCCTAATGGAGGTATAGAGATTGTAACGGGTCTTATCTCATCCACCTTGCGGAAGAACAAAATCATTAGCAATCTCTCGAAAAACATTGTCGTAAGAAATAAGTCTTCTAAGGACTCTCGACAGGCCATCAACGAGGCGCAACCAGTGATTCCAGCAAAGAAAACGCCGCCCAAAGTTTCAAAATCCTTATCGGTGACTCGCACAGAAGAAGATGTCGAAATTGAAACAGTGGATGATTGTGATTCTATCGAGGCTATAGAAAAGGAAGGGATTCAAGTTCAGGGCATCGGATTTACCCAAGGAGGAGCCCATTCGTTGGCGAGCGGTAGTAGTAGTCAAGACCGTCACTGGAACAGATAAAAGAAGAGGACATCTTCTGATTTGGAGGAGGTTTCCTTTACACCACCGTTGGTTGGAGTGTCGCCACTTAGGGTAATCACCTCTCCATTTTTTCCCTTTTTTTGTAAATTTTTTTTTTAAAAATTTTTCCTTCATTTTTTTTTCAGCCCCCGTTCCTTGAATTTCGTCAGAAAGATGTTGGTAACAACTCACCACCCAAACTCAAAACTGAGGATATAATTTTAAACAACAAAAGTGACGAAATAGCTATCAGTACCCCAAAACAATTTGCCCCTAGCGGAGATACCTCGTCAATGCATAAGAAGGAGGTAACTAGTTCACATGAAATCCGAAAAAGACCGAAGGTAGTACTGGTTTCAGAATTTCATGGCCAAAAGTTGATCCAGGCACAACGAAGAAAGTACTTACAGAGTTTGTGGATAGATTTTCGCGGGCAGATTCATGACACTCCAATTGAGCAGATCTCTTCTTTAAAAGAGTATGCAGAGAAAATCATTGCAAAAATCACAAGAACGAATCCCACCACTGGTCTCCCCTTAAAAGATCACTTGATAGAATTGTTTGGCAAGGCGAAGGCATATGATGCTCTAGCATCTTCATCGTGGGAAAGGATGAACAAAGAAACACATGCAGAACTCCTTTCCAAAGCGACCGTCCAACTCGGAAGAGTTAAGGCAAAGGAAGAAGAACTAACTTGTCATTTGCAAAGTCTTGAAGAAAAGTTGCAGTCCATTAAAGACAGGGAGAAAGTTCTGCAACAGGAATTTATCAATTTGGAAAAATAAAGCCTGGAAATCAGCTCAACTATCGATCAAAAGCATGAAACTTTCAAAGAGATCCAGACCGAAATAACCCAAGCACATGATGAGCTATCTTCTATTAAAAATACTAGCATCTTAACTGATGACGCTGTGAAGGAACTTGAAGACATGAAGTCTGCACTTGAATCATATAAAGTAGTTGTAGTGGAATATAAATTTGATATTTAGGCTTTCCACCTTGTTCTTCTTTTCCCTGAATTCTTTTATCATTTTTTTTCATGTAATGATTTTTTTTTGAATAATAAAATACTTTCCATTTCTTATCTCTTGTTTTTTTTAAGAGAAAAGAATTTTTAAATTTAGTATTTTATCTCAAAGAAAAAGAGAAGTTCTTCCTCTTTTCTTTTCTTTTTTTTTTTTGCAAGGAAAGAATGTTTGGTTTAGAAGGTGTAACTGAACTTAGAAGTTACCCTCTAAGCTGCCTACGTATCCCCGAAGGGAATCAAGTCACACGTAATTCCTGCCGTTCACATTTTAATCTCATGCGGGTCAAGAATATCTATTTATTTACTACCTTAGAATTTGTGGAGTGTTTCAGCAGTTTAACCACATACTACACTATTGGTAATTGCCATCCACAGTTTTAGCTCATGCAGGTCAGGAGCATCTATTTGTTTACCACCTCAGACTTGGTGGAGTGTTTCAGCAGTTTAACTATATACCACACTATTGATGGTTGCCATCCACAGTTTTAGCTCATGCGGGCCAGGAGCATCTATTTGTTTACCACCTAGATTTGGTGAAGTGTTTCAACAGTTTAACCACATATTATACTATTGGTGGTTGCCATCCACAGTTTTACCTCATGCGAACCAGGAGCATCGCGTGGTTCTGATTACGCATAGTACCTTTTTAGGTACTTGCCATTGATGGGGCTGACCTTTAATCTATCTTCAGCAACCAACTTGTATGAACCATTTGTATACACTTCTCGAACAACATATAGACCATCTCACTTAGGAGTAAACTTTCTTTGGTCGCCATGAGTGAGAATGATCGGTCTCCGAATGGCGAGTATTAACTCTCCAATCTGGAAAGAGCGTGGTTGGACATGCTTATTGAATGCTTTTGAAAGGCGGGCTTAATAGCACTCAATTCGTTGTTGGGTTTCCAATCTCTTCTCGTCGAGTGCTTCTAACTCTTCAAGGCACAGACGAACATTATCTTCTTCACTGAACCCTTCTTGAATCGCAATTCTTAGCAAAGGTATTTGACACTCAAGTGGAAGAACAGTTTTAACGCCGTAAACAAGCGCGTATGGGGTCGCTTACGTGGGAGTTCGAAAAATAGTTCGGTATGGCTAAAGTGCTTCTCCAATTCGAAAATGCCAATCCCTTTTCTATTTATCCACGATTTTCTTCAACAGATTATATAAGGTTTTGTTGAATGCTTCAGCGAGTCCATTTGCGGCAGCGTAGTACATGGACGAATTGTATTGTTTGAAATGAAACTTTTCGCAAAACTTGTTCATTGCTACATTGCAAAAAGGTTTATCATTATCGGTGATAATATAACGCGAGACTCCATACCGATAAATGATGTGCGAGCGAATGAAATCTACTACATTCTCCTTTTTGACCTCTCTTAGAGGAACCGTTTCGGCCCACTTCGAGAAATAGTCCGTTGCTGCCAAAATGAAAATGTGTCCTCCAGAAGATTTTGGGAGCGGTCCAACTATATCCAAACCCCAAGTATCGAAGGCCAAAAAACCACAGTTGGATGCAATGGTTCAGGAGGTTAACAGATGAAATTGCCATGGAATTGACAAGCTTGACATCTTCTAGCAAAATCAATACAGTCTTTTACCATCGTTGGCCAGTAGTATCCCATTCTCTTAATGCGAAAGTGTAATTTTGGGCCAGATTGGTGAGCACCACATATCCCAGAATGAGCCTCCTCCATTACTTGCATGGCCTCATCTTCTCCAAGACATCGTAGAAACACCCCATCGAATGATTTTCGGTAAAGCGTCCCTTTGTAGTAAATGAAACATGGTGCTCAATGACGTATATCAACCATTTTCTTAGGATCTTCTGGTAACTTCTCATGATTAAGGTAATCAATGATGAGATGACGCCAATCCTCCTTTTCGATCTCATGGACAAAAATATGATAAGCATTTTTTTCCTCCCCATCATTTTCTTTATCAAACATCGGAGGTATGACCCAATTTTGACATATTAAAATTTGATTTCGATGAGAAGGTAGAGTGATCATGGATGCCATCCTTGCCAAAGAGTCAGCTTGTTGGTTGAAATTTCTAGAGATATGTTCTATAGTGACATTATCTAAATATTCCATGAGTTGCCTTGCATACTTATAATATGGGATCAATTCAGGTTTCTTGACATCATAAATACCAAAAAGTTGATTTACCGCCAATTTTGAATCACCATAGACTCTAAGATGCAACTGCTTCATGTCTACAGCCGTTTCAAAACCGAGAATTAACGCCTGATATTCGGCCACATTGTTTGAACACCGGCGTGTTAAAGTGAAAGAGTACGGCAATATATTTGCTTCAGGAGTATAAAAGACAACTTCCGCACCAGCTCCATCACGGTGAGCAGCTCCATCGAAATACATTAACCACGGCGATTCGACCACAAACACTTCTTTATCGAGGAGTTTATCAGTTAACTCCCACTTGGCAGGTATGGGATGATCGGCTAAAAAGTCTATCAATATTTGTCATTTGACAGCCTTCGCAGGTACATAAATAATTTCGAATTGTTAAAACTGGAGGTACCATCTCACGAGTCAATCAGACAGTACAGGTTTTGCCATGATATATTTAATGGGATTAGACTTAGATATGAGTCGAATAGTGTGTGCTTGAAAATAATGTTTTAGCTTCTGAATGACAAATATAAGTGTCAAACACAACTTCTCGATGGATGAGTAATTCAACTCATTAGATATCATCATTCGACTCAAGTAATACAATGCATTCTCCTTACCTTCATCATTTTCTTGAGCAAGTAAGGCCCTAACCGACCGTTCTTGAGCGGAAATATAGTGAATCACTGGTTTTCCTGGGATGGGTGCAGCCAACACTGGGGGATTCATGAGGTACGTTTTGATGCTTGTAAAAGCATTTCTACACGATTCATCCCACTCGAAGGGCACCCCTTTCTTCATCAATCAACTGAAGGATTGGCATCGTCCGGCCAAATTAGAGATAAACCTCCGGATATATGCCAACTTCCCTTGAAAACTCTTCAATTCATGAATATTTCACGGTTCAGACATGTTCACAATGACATTAATTTTAGATCGATCGACCTCTATTTCCCGTTGATGAACAATGAAATCGAGAAACTTGCCAGAAGTGACTCCGAATGCGCACTTCAAATGATTCATTTTTAATTGGTATCTCCGAAGGCGTTGGAAAACTCTTCAAAAGTCTTGAATATGATCCTCTCGCTTTTTTGATTTCACCACAAGGTCATCAACGTAGCACTCCACATTTCTATGGAACATATCATCAAAAATTCTTTGCATTGCCCTCTGATATGTTGCTCCAGCGTTTTTCAAGTCAAATGGCATCACTTTATAGCAATAAATTTCCTTGGGGGTGCGGAAAACAGTGAGCTCCTCATCCTCGGACGCCATACGTATTTGATTGTAGCCAGATAATCCATCGAGAAAAGATAGTGCTTCGTGCCCGGTCGTAGCATCTACCGTCAATTCTGTGATGGGGAGTGGAAAATCATCTTTGGGGCAAACCTCATTTAAGTCTCGAAAATCAACATAAATTTGGATTTGTCCATTCTTCTTCCTCACAGGGACAATGTTTGAAATTCATGTTGGATATTTCACTTCTCATATGAACCCAGATTCAATCAGTCTGTTTATCTCATTTTCTATCAGAGGAATCAATTCGGGCCGAAAGTGTTTCTGAGTTTGCTTGACAGGTTTTGTTCATCGCTTGACAGATAAATTATAAACAACGACTCTAGGATCCAAACCAGGTATTTCTGAGTAATTCCAGGCAAAGACATCTTTGAACTCGAGTAACAAATCAACATACTCTTTCTCTTCTTCAGGAGTCATACAAGAACTTATGTAAATTGTGCGAGAGTCGTCACTTGTGCTAAGATTAATCTCTTTTAAGGTATCGACTGTATTTTCTACTCCTTGTTCAAATTCAGCGGGAACGTCATCTGCATCTTTTTCTTCTTCTTCAGGATCACTGATCGTAATATGATGGTAAGAAACAATACTTTCTTGACCTTGTTCTTCAAAAATGGTTTCGATCCTTACGTTAAACAAGTCTCCATAATGCATAAAGAAATTGAAAACTCGTTTTCTCGTACTATTTTTCTTTATTGGAGTAAGATTTTCTTTCTTGACAACTTGGTACCCTTGTTTTTTGCTGCCCAATTTCTCATAGATGGGCGGTTTCAAATTTTTTAGCTGCGGGCCGAGTCTGTCAAACACAGAAGTATGTTTTGACTTATTTTCAAATCTGTCGAAAACAAACCTCTTTCGGCTTGATACTTCCATTTCTTCGTTCACATAATTACAACTTGCCCTTTTGATCATTATACACACTGGAGAAGGCGATTGATAATCAAGACCCATCGATGAACTTTCAACATTATAACATTTTTCTTTCAACATTTTTTGCGTAGGTGTTAATCTATGAGTCTTCTCGCCAGTCACTTCAGGAGGGAGTTTTTCTAATGCATGCTTCTCATTTGGGTTATAACCGGCCTTAGCAAAAGTCTATATGCGTTTGGATCAAAATCTTTTTGAGTTCGATTAGTTGGTAGTGAGTAATGTTATACTTCCGATTCTTTTTTGGGACGAACAAATTCTTACAAGCTCACTTTCTCTCTCTTAACAGGCTCTATTTTGGTGAGCGGAACATTTAATGTGTCATTTCTGATAAAAGAAGATTGACTTTCTTCTCTCTTTGACCTTGGAATATACCGCAAAATGGGTACTTTGAAATCTTGACTTTCTTCCTTTACTGATTCTTTTCTTTTTGCCTCTTTCTGAAAATAAAATTTGGCATCGACAAAGTGAAATTCGGCCACAGTGAAAGGTTTATCATCGGCGACAACCTTCTTAACTATACCGTCTTGATAATATTTGAAACATTGATGCAGAGCAGATGGTATAATTTCATTCTCGTGAATCCAAGATCGTCTCAAGAGCATATTATAAGAGGTTTTGGCTTCAATGATGTGAAATAACGCACTTGAAGATAACTCACCAATGAGCAATTCAAGCCTTGTGAGACTAATTACTCTTTTCCCCCCTTAGTTAAATGCTGGGATCATGAGGCGGTTTTGAGAGAGTTCATCGCTTGAGATTCCTAGTTCTTTCATAACATGTAAGGACATAATATTGACAGCAGATCCCCCATCAATGAGTATCCGATTCATCTTCTGTTCTCGGACATACGCACTAACAAACAAATGTCGATTGTGAGTTTTGAACTCAACAGTTAAATCGTCATCATAAAAAATGATAGTCGCTGCACAATCTACTGGTGGTTTATCATCGATTTTGAGTTTTTCCTCAAATTTAGTGCCAATTTATGTGATTTGAGGATTTTCAGCTTTGACGACATTACAAGAAGTGGAATTATCAGTATCGTCATTTAAATACCCCTTAAGTATAAATTCTCTCAGTGTCACGGGCTGTCGAATCTCTTGAAAGAGCTGAAAATCTGAAGGAATTGACGTTGTGGCCTTTTATTTTTTTTTGTTGCATTTCATTGTTTCATTGTCACTTTCGACTTTGTCGAACGAATGCTTTTTGAAAAGATGTGCTTCTTTATTTTTAGCTTGCAAGTCCTCTTTCGAGTAACTAAAGTCCATCCTTCGTTGTCATCTTTAATAACATCTTCAATTGAGAATTTTTCAAGCTCCTTAGACAAAGCACTATCTGGTGTGGATAAAACTTTTATCGGACAACATACAGACTCAAACATTATTGTTGTTTGGTTTGCCGATACTTTATCTTCCTCGAGAAGGATTTTCCCTTGACGGGCCAATTCCATAATTTTGTTTTTAAAGACAGCATTTAGTGAGAGAGTGGCCAATCAAGCAATGATAACAACAATAATTTGGATCATTGATTTAACCGACTTCCTCTGGGCATTTCATGTCAGGAAGTTCAAGGAGCTTCTGCTTGAAAAGATCATCGAACATCCCTTGCAAATCGGATTCAAGAAAGGGGTATTCCTTTTCTTGTATTTCTTTTAGAGTAGGTCTTCTTACCGACCTATTTTGAGGGGAGTCTACATTTTCGGTGACCTTTCGACTCACCTTGGTAGCAATTTTCATGGGAGCTGTGTTTATTGCCATGGACTCCTTACTATTGAATCTTGAAGGAGGTTTGCCCCCTTTTTTATTTTCTTGCTTTGCATTGCTTTAACGAGGCGGCTGCACTCGCGGAGTTTGAATAGGAAACTCATCAGTTGCATTGGTCGTGATGCTTAACTCCATATCATGAGCACGAGTAGCTAATTCTTCAAATGTGTTCGGACGTATACCCTGTAGAATGTAACTTAGGCTGCAATGCATTTCTCGAATGTACATTTCTATGGCAGAAGGTTCAGACAGTCTATCCTTGCAATTGAGGCTCAAACTTTTCTACCTATTAATGTAGTTGACCACAGGTTCATCCTTCCATTGACGAGTGTTAGTCAATTTCAGCATACTAACGGTTCTTCTAGTGTTGTAGAAGCGATTCAAGAACTCTTGTTCTAACTGTTCCCAACTGTCGATGGACTCAGGAGTGAGATCAATGTACCAATCAAATGCGTTACCCTTCAAGGATCGGACGAACTGTTTGACTAACAGGTCACCATAGGTTCCAACGTTATTACAAGTTTCGACAAAATGGGCCACATGTTGTTTTGGACTACCTTTCCCGTCGAACTGTTGAAATTTAGGCGGTTGATGTTCAGCAGGCATTGCTAGGTTGTCAATTCTAGCAGTGTAGGGCTTGCAGTAGGTAAAGTTTGATTTTGAACCACCCTCCTTTTTATCTTTGATCACGCCTTCAACAAGTTCCTTCAGTTATTCCACGGGAATAGCTCTATCGACGGTCACATATACTTCCTTCACCTTGTCTTTGTCTCTAGATGAGGGAATTTCACGCTCTTGGTGCTCCTTAGGATTCGCATGGCTTCCTTCAGAAACGTGATTTTTCTGGGTGAGCAGTTGAGCAATAAGAGTATCTTGGTCCTTGATGTGTTTCATCATGGTCTCCATCATCTTGGACATATTCGAAACTTGTTCTTCGAGATTTAAAATATTTATCATCATAGCAGGCATTGCAGTAGAAGAAGCAGCAGAATGTTCAATAGAAAATCTTGAATGAAGAGTTTCATGTGAAGAGGCTAATCCAGTGCTTGATGAATCATCGTCATGCTTAGAAAACTTGGATTCGGATCCAAATTCGAGCATGGCAAGAGCCTTCTTAATCGAGATAGGAATGTCTTGGATCCCCATCGTAGAGGAATAGCTCATGGGTGATGTCGAACCGAAGACGGGAGTTGGCGCCGATGGAGCTTCTATGCTATTTTGGGTGGAGACTCTCGTCATACTCCTTGTCACAGGACCAATAGCGCGGGTATTGGTGGCAACATATGCAGCTTCCTGAACAGGCTTAGCATTAGTAGCTTTGGAACGTGCAATCATGATTTTGTTGTTCTTTGGTGCCTTTGGTGATATACGTAGTTGAATATTCAAGAAGAAGAGATGGAAGGCAGAGATGGTCCCACTGGGTGTGCCAAAAATTTGTACGTGATAAAATTTCAAATCTGCAAACCAAAACAAGAAATATACACGACAAATGTGTAATATAAATTTAAGAAAATATGTGAGTACAATCTCTGGGATTTTCTCGAACTTGTAGAGAGTTTTCCTCGATTCTCCTCCTCGAATGCTAATCCAAGGGCTTCGCAGCTTGTTCTTGGATCCACCACCGGTTCCTTCAAATCTTGATATAGAAGATTTGAAGAAATTTAGAAGATATTTGAAGACTCAAGTCTTGTTATATGGGGGACTTGGAGAGCTTGAAGATCCGGGCCTTTGGAGCTCCAATGCTTTGAGTGTATGAGATACCTCTTAGTGTCTCTGTGTGTCCGTGTGTCCCTGATTTGGTTTGATAGACCCCTATTTATAGCTGTAGCAAGAGGTAGAGGTTGAAAATCTGTGTACCACTTTACTTGTCTTGCAAGACGTGCAGTCATATTAGGATTATACCAGTCAAATATTATCTCTTCATTTTATATTTATTAATAAAGAGATAAGTAATTTATCGATTGACCAAACTCGTGGGAACACGTGACGTGGCGTCATTTGACTGGACAAGCTATTGCAATATATAAGAAATATACTTGGATTAAACAACTCTAAATATTATCCCTTTAATAAGAAATAAATACTTAGATATTTATGCAATAGGCATGTGATATGATATGAATTGGTTGGTGGAGATATCCCTACAATTTGAATTGTTTTGGAACACCTCAACTTGACACGTGGTCAAATATAATTGGCCAGTTAATAACCAACCTTTCCAGGTGTACATGACATGTGGCAATATCCGATTGGATGAAAATAAACTATAAAAATGATTTATAGACCAATGGTAATTTTTAGAATTTAATTAAAATTCCATTGTCTAGAGATATATTGTTAGATGCCAATTTTGATCTATGAGAATGAGTCGATTGATTAGTGGAATCAATTATAAATTAAAAGAAATTTTAATTTATCTAATTCTTAATAATTAAGAATTATAACTCATACTTATCGCCAATATATATCAGAGTGTAATGGTTCGCACACATTAAGAAACATTAAGAACTTCTTTAACTGGATTAAAAAAATTTCAAGTAGGGACTTGAAATATAAACTTTTATAACTTATAGTTTAATTTGTGATATAAATTAATCGAGATACTTATAGTGCAAATAAGATTAAATCTTCCAAAAACAAGGATTATGTTAGAATAAGATAACTAAATCCTATTGAAACTAGTTTCAGGTTCAGGCTTACTATAAGGATATAAGCACCTAATTTGTCGATAAATACTCATTTTTGCTTGTTAGCAAGACTATTTGACACACAAATTATACTTTCTAGAAAAATCAAAATATTGACAGAAAAATACCCAAAATTCGTCCAAAAAACAAGGATAAAATCAGTCTTTGGCGGTTACGTGATCTTTTTGTCTTCCTCTTCATTGAAGATTGCTACATGGATCTTTTCGTCTTTGTTTATGGGAATAATTGCATAAACCTCCCTTGAGGTTTCTAATAATTGCACTTGGCTCCCCTAATATTTCAAAAATTATACCTACCTCCCTTGTCCATTTAAAATAACAATACTAACCTTAATATTTCTAATAAAACTCTCTTGTTACCATGTTTGTGCAAAAGATGGATTTTATAATTTTTTTACGTTTTTCATTCTTATTCATTTCTCTTATATTTCATTAGAAGTATAAAAGAGCTATTAATGTTGTCCCTAATATCTATCCAAATTAAACATTAAACTAGTAATGTAGTTTGATAACTTTTTATATCATCCAATTTTTTTTGTAGCTCTTTTTATTAGTATCAAAATCAAGATAAGTCAACAATGATTAAAACAAATAGAACAAAATCACTATTAAATTATGATAGTTCCATCAACAAACTAGTCTTTTTTTTTTTTTTCATCAACAAACTAGTCCATAAACTTTTATTTAAAAAAAAAGTCCATAAACTTTAAAAGAAACAAATTAGCTCTTTTTTCTCTATTTTAAAATAAATTTATATTCCCAAATAAAGCACTATGAAAAATACTCTATTATAGCAAAAGATTTATTGTTATAGTTGATTATCAAATAACAAATATTGGCATGAAAAAATTGACATTCTTTTTGTTTAAAAGAACAAATTGAACTTTGTAAGATAAATACATTTTAGGGTATTCATTAAATTTTTTACTCTATTTTAAAGTTTGGTTATCAAAGTGTCAAATCAAGGGAAGTAAGTGTAATTTTTAAAACGTCAAGAGAACTAAATGAAATAATGAGAAAACTCAAGGGAGGTTTCTGAAATTGCCCAGGGAGGTTTCTGAAATTGCCCCTTTTCTATGCCAAATCTCTGACAGGTTTAAGTACGCTATCAATAATGTTTGAGGTGAGATTGCTACATGGATCTCTTTGTCTTCCTCTACGTCAAATCTTTAATAGGATTGAGCAGATCATCAATGTTTAAGGTAATTTTTTTGAGCTGTTTAAGATAATCTTTTTAAATTAATTTTATGTCATATGTATTTAATCAAAGGATGATCTATTAAGCAATTAAAAATTTTAAATCTTTGGCTATGCATACTTGTGTAATTCCTCGTACTTGTGAGGCTTCAAATCCACCGGTTAATTTTGTTCTTTTTTTCGAAACGATAACTGTTGTATAATCTATTCTATCATAAACTAGAGGGGAGGAGAATCTAAAGAGACTTATGTTAGAGACTAGCAAATACACAGATCTTACTAGATCAAAGAAATGTTTTAGCATCACTCTTGAATTTTTTTCGCTGCAGGTGACATTTGAATCCCCGCCTATAACCCATCACAGATGTTTTAGCATCACTCTTGACTTAAGTCCCACTGAGTCAAGGTCAGTGGTTTCCAAATCCACCGGTTAATTAGGAGCATGGGTAGCTTTTACGTTTAGCTAAATCAAACCAAATCATAAGGGGCGTCTCAAACATCATTCATAAGTGGTCCATGTGCAGAAAATTCGTCAGATCGTGGGATTGATCATCCAATAAAATGCAGACCATCCTAATTACAATTTTAAGAAGCTTACTATAAACATCAATTTATGTAATTTCAATCACGTTCGAATCGGTGCGAGCAGTTGGATGTCCATTTTTGTCCTCCTCTACATAGCGATCAACTTTTTTCTACCACAAACTCCAATTTTTTCCGTCAAAATTTAATGAACTCTCCTACTCCCTTGGCCCCCATCTCCACCCCAACCATACCTCTATCTCCTCCTCCCTCTCTTCCAAGCCCCAAACAGAACATAGCTCAGAAAGACTTGTATCAAGAATAGGAATTTCCATGGCTTTTATCCGATTCTCTTTCAACATCCCCATGAACAAGAGCCATGAACCTCAATGGCCATCCGCCACATGGAAAACTATAGAAACAAGCAACCTTTTCTTCTTAAAACAAAGTTTTTCCCCAAAAAAATCAATTAGAAAACTCATCAAATGTGCTTCAGTTTCAAGATTGACATCAGAAGTCAAAGAAGCACAAGAATATGCACAAGACAGTAGAACCTTCAATCAAGTCTGGAGAGAAATTCAAGGGTGCTACCACTGGGAAGGCCTACTAGACCCCATGAATTCTCATCTTCGCCAAGAAATTATTCAGTATGGTGAATTTGCACAAGCATGTTATGATTCATTCGACTTTGATCCTCACTCAAAATATTGTGGTACGTGCAAGTACCAACCTGCAGATTTCTTTGATAAGCTAGACATGGCTGACAGAGGCTATCAAATGAGAAGATACTTGTATGCAACTTCAAACATAGATTTACCAAAATTTTTCCAGAAATCCAACATGAGCAGTATTTGGAGTCAACATGCAAACTGGATGGGCTATGTTGCAGTTACAGTGGATGAAGATGAGATCAAAAGGCTCGGGCGCCGTGATATTCTTATTTCATGGAGAGGCACAGTGACATACCTCGAATGGATTCATGATCTCAAGGACTTCTTACATCCAGCTCATTTCCGCGATGATCCATCAATAAAAATCGAGTCAGGGTTCTTCGATCTATACACCACCAAAGAGAATACGTGCAAGTATTGCTCGTTTTCAGCTCGTGAGCAAGTACTAGCTGAAGTGAACAGACTCATACAGAGATACGAAGGGGAAGAATTAAGCATCACAATAACAGGACATAGTCTTGGAGCAGCTCTGGCTTTGTTGAGCGCATATGATATTGCCGAGATGAAATTAAACATCACAAAAACAGGTACTAAGAAAATCCCAATTACAGTTTTCTCCTTTGCAGGTCCGAGAGTTGGAAATCTCAGGTTCAAAGAAAGATGTGATGAACTCGGCGTTAAGGTCTTGAGAATTGTCAATGTCCATGATAAAGTTCCAACAGTTCCTGGAATTATTACAAATGAGAAGTTTCAATACCAAAAGTATATTGAAGAAGTTATATCATTTCCTTGGAGTTATGCTCATGTTGGAGTGGAGTTGGCATTGGACCATACTCATTCACCATTTCTGAAGGCCAATAGTGATCTTGGATGTGCACATAATCTTGAGGCTCATTTACACTTGGTTGATGGATTTCATGGCAGAGGTAGGCCGTTTAGATTGGTCACAAAAAGGGATATTGCACTTGTGAACAAGGATTCTGATTTCTTGAAGAGAGATTATGGGGTGCCACCAAAATGGAGGCAAGATGAGAACAAAGGGATGGTGAGGAATAGTGATGGACGATGGGTGCTGCCAGAGAGACCAAGAGTGGAAGCACATCCTGCTGACACTGCACACCACTTTGAACAAGTGCTCAAATATGCTAGGTCTGGATTTGAATTACTTTAATAGCAGATCATAATTGTGAATTGGCATTTTCATGAACTTAGTCTAATTTTAAGAAATAATTGTAAAGAAAAGGAAAAGGAAGAGAGAGAGAGAGAGAGAAGTTGGTTGTGACCGTATTATAATGGCGAAGTGTACGAACTTATCCTGTAGTACGTGAGAATCAAATGAAAATGAGAAATAGGTGATATAAAAAGCAGAAATGCATTTTTCTGCAAGTTAAAAAATTAATAGGAGATTATTTGAAATAATTACTGTAGCATTTTTTATAATATGATGTATGTGAGATAAAAAAATAGTTGAAAATTGTGATTATAATGTAAGTAGAATAAAATTTGAAAATTTTTTTTGCAAATCTTCTCATGGAAACAAACTCTGGTAATCACCAAAACACAAGGGCAGACCGATTCCTCTTGTCTTGTGTTTGTTTATTTACTCTTGTCCTTATGAGTTCTTCCTTAGGGTTCCTCCTCATGGTAACTCTTCCGAAAGATTATTTGAGATTAAGGTATACAATAGGAGAAAAAATTACCTTTAAAATCATGTTTTATAATCTCAATATAGCAACTAATGCACATTTTTAGACTCTAATATTTGTTTACAACATATGTTTTTGCGATGAAGTACATTTTGGATGTTGAAAGGACAATTCAACAATCAATTTTATCCGGTCAATAATTTGTATGTCATTGATTCCAGTTTTTGTTTTAGTACATGCGCATGATTGTCGTTGCTTATGTGCTTGCAAAAAATAGTAGAAAAATTATTAACTTCTAGAAGTGAATAAGATCTCGATCAAAGTCAAGTTACAAGAAGATGTAAAGTGAATATACGGTGATGTGCCACTGGCCATTTGGAACAGTGGTCATCATCATAATGGTGATGCTAGAGGTCAGGGATCAACCCCTGCCTCCCACAATTTAGCCACAATATGTGGTTGGTCTTAGTTGACTATTTCATGCCCCTTCCCTTAGACTAGACTAGAGTAGGTTATACAACATTTATCGTTACCAGAAAAAAAAAAAAAAAGAATATACGGTGATGAACACAGTGACAGTTCTAGGCGTTGGATGCTAATTATGGACAATAATGAATTCAAATGTTAAGTTAAAAAGATCAAAAAACATGTTTAATTGGTTAATTACGCAATATGCTTTTTTTCATGTATTATTTGTAGTATGGGTGGGCAATATGTCGACATAATTTGTAACTTCATCTAGCACGTTTAACACCCGCGTGTGAGCAATTATCCAGTGTCCACAGATGAAGGGTGGAGGTTGGGGGGCCGTGGGTGGGGTTAGTTGGGAGGGCTAATGATGTTTGTATATTCGATCATTGGAGTGTGTTGTAGTGTACTTGTAGGGCTTTTATCTTTATTGCTGTATACGTGCATTCTTAAATGATATTTGTGACATACAAGTCAATGCAGACACACTCAAATTTTCTAATTGATTAGCCATTTGAATCAGCTCAAGACGATGAAACTCATTTGGATTACTATTTTTCTTATAGCTTTTGTAAAATAATATATTATAGCGATTTAATATAAATTAGTTTAAAATTTATTAAAAAATGTGTCCATAAAAATGTAATAATTTAAATAAATCTTATGCACACTGACAGTGTATACATTATTATGATTGGATGTATGACATATAAATAAATTTTAAATTTTAAATTTAAATTCAGATGAGTTGTTATATATATATAATGGTGATGGTATATACATTATCAGTATATAAAAGATTAATCTTTACCATTTTTCTTTAGAAAATTGCAAACAAAACAAGGCTAATTCTCAAAGGACAGAGTCCATGATTACTATCAATCTCATTTGAAACGACAATAAAACTATAACAGGTGCAATGGGATAATTCTGATTCATAAAGATGTCCCGATCGAGCAAAAAAAAAAAAAAATCAATATGATGTAACATAAAAGGTCAAAATCTTTTCTTCACTTAGATTAATTGGCTTCGTCTGGACTCTTCTACATTATTGTAGAATAACCCATCGTTCAGTGGTACTATTTTCTTAGATGGGTCATTATATATTTAAGTTATTTGGGATCAGGCGCAACTATTTTAAATATGTAGAACTAACAATTTAGTGATAACCAGGCTATATCCATGCTAAAAACCACTCATAATCACAAAAAGAGAGAGAGAAAAAAAAGGGAAAAATTCAAGAATTTCATTTGTGGAACACAAGTAAAATAAGGAAATAACATGTCCTTAAACCTAAAACCCTACAACTAAAAAACAACTTAGCTATTACTCTAAACAACTACAAATGATTAGAAAATTGGATACTTCCCACTCTAAAAAGAATTTGTATAAAAGAAATTAAACCAATTTTCTAATTTCTAACTTGGCTATCTTCTATTAAACAACAAACTAATGAAACGATTAATCAATTTGCATTTAACCATCAATTATCTGGGTGACAAATTGCATATTTTGAACCAATATAGTTTTGTTTTCACTTGGTAATTTAATCGATAAATGAGCATATGTAGCTAACAGAGTCCAACTTTTAGTAGACTTTTATCCTGCGCTCTGCTCCAAATTCGCTTAGGTAATCAAATGGTGTAAATTACTAGTTTCCTTCTAACAAGACATCTGTCATGTTTGATTCAAGGCTCAACCTGCAGCCAAAAAAAAAACTTTGGAATTTAGCTGGTTCAAGAAAATTTGGTTGCTTCGCTTTTTTGGGACATTGACTACATCAATTTGACTATCTAGCATTTTGATTTTCACCAAACCAATACCTTGACTTCACAAGTAAATTGGTCGGCCGAGAATGCAAAACATGCCTTGTTGCCTGGAGTGCATCAAAATAGTCTAATCCGAAACAAACATGAGAAGAACGACTAAAATATAAAATCTAACCAATTTGTTGATAATTGATTAGAACCCTAATGGAGCTCTAATACCAATTTGTTGTGGATTGAGCATAGCTATTTGAGAACTTTAGAGCAATGTTTTGAAAATTGAATTGGATCGGCCTGTTTGATAGGTCGAACCGCAAAACGACCATGCCTCTTGTCTAATTCAAAATTTCAATTAAACCGATCAAACTCGGTCAAGTTTCAATTGAACCTATAAAAACTGGGATGTATAATCCAATTTCACTAAATTTTTATTTTTTAAAAAAATATTTTAGTTTTATTTAAATATTTTCATAATAAAATGAATAAATAATGATTAAAACTTTGAATCCGAGTTGAGCTGGTTGCTTCAATTGAACCATGAACCACAAGCTCTTCTAGTTCATTCTTTGATCTTGGTTTAAAAATATTGCTTTAGGGTTGACAATTTTACGAAAATAAGAACTAGTATGAAACACGAGTGACACATAAGATGTGGTTTACATCCACCAAGAGAACCACTTCTTACTATGAGAGTAAAAAAAGAAAATCGAGTACCACGTGTATCCCTTGTTTAAGTCGTGTATCACCCCTATCACCTACCAAGAGCTTTCTTACTCCTCTGTGCTTGTGTAAACTTGTAGAACGTAAATCCACTAATTTGTAGGGTACATTAGTTACTTGGTCCAGAGAAGTAAATTAAGGAAATAACTTGTGCCAAACCTAAACCTACAATTAGGAAATAATTTGGCTACTGCTATAAGTAACAAGAAACAATTAGGGAATTAGTAACCTACCACACAAAGAAGAACTTGCCTAAAAGGAAAATAAATTTTCCAACAAAATTTTTAATATGATGAATTTGAGAAAATTAATCGTCTAGATTTCTACTACGTTTAGTTTATGACTCTTTTTCTTGTTTGTCAATCATCATTAATCTAATTACCAAAAACTAATGTTTTCCAATCCAGTGATCGCATTTCATTCAAATTAACCACGATTGAAGCTTCGAAGGTTTGATGCATTAGATTTTACCATAGCGTTTGAATTACTTTTCTCAAACAAGCAAAAGCTTTTTTGCACTAATAGGTGTAAATACATACTGCTTATATAAAAAGAATATTTCAAATTTATATAGAGGTTAGGTGTCATGTATTTAGATCCACTTATACAACAAAATATTCACACTGCCGGTATCAAATTGAAAAATCGTATGTTTCAGTCAAAATGATTCAAAATTTTTTTCCTGAAACGATAGAGTAAAAATACTTGGAATTAAGGCTTCAAAGATGTTATTGGATTTGAGCGTCACCAGTCCGTGGACTCCCGAACTATTGAGGGTAGTAGTAGTAAAAAAAATGTGATTCTTCTCTTAGCTTCCACCGTACATGAATTTACATTTCTAACCCTACTATGGCCCCATTTGGAATTATGATATTTTTATTAAAAAAGTATTTTTACAAGATTAAAGCACTTTTAACATATTTGGTGAGCATTATTACTTGAATTTAGGAGTAAAGTTTTTGGCTATTAAAATGCTTTTGACAAAAGTTTTGGTGCTTTTAGATCAACTTTTATGTTTCAAAAAAATAAAAAATCAATTTTAAAAATTTTATTATAAATTTTGAATTAAATGAAAAGAAAAATATGTTTTAGAAATTCAAACTTACATATTATCAAATAGAAAAAGTGCTTATGCAAGTATGCACTCAAAAAATATGATTAAGCACTTAATAGGTCTTTTGACAAAAAATTCTACAAATTGAAGTATTTCTTAGATTTACTTCCAATCTTGTTGTTACCCTATCTAATAAAATTCAAAACTTTGATAGATCCAATTTTTAAATATTCAATAGTTTAAATTATGTCACGCTACTTAACAAGATGATGTAGTACAATTTAAATTATTAAATTTTTAAAAATTAAATCTACTGAAGTGCAAGCCATAAATGCCAAAACTTGTAATAAATACGTACTATATTTGCTGTTATAGTTTTATTTTGTAACCACAAAAATTTGCAAACCCGCTCATGGGGTCGGGCCCTTTAAGCAATAAGCACTCGACAAGTCCAGCAGCCACCTTGCTGAATGAAGTCGAACACCAAGGAACAATTATTTGACTTTTCTCGTCACGTTTTTCTGATGCATGACGAGCATGACCCATTAAAGTAGCGCAGTACTGCTTTTTAAGATTTCGCCCACCGGGCAATATTTGGTTGCTGGCGTGGTTATCAATTCAACTGCACCAAGAAAGTCACAGTCCGGAAAAAATTAGATGACCTCGGCTTGATTTGATTCAGAGAGGCCAATATTTAGGCTGGTTATGAGCGTGATTGCCAATTCAACTGCACCAAACAGCTAACAGTCTTGATCGAAGTGGATGACAGTTAATTTCTGTCTTGATCAAACTGGACGAGCTCGACTTGATCTCGTCCATTTTGATGAAGATCGTGGATTCCCATGTGCAACTTTGTAATCATAATGGGCGTCTGCGTTTGTGCTTTATTGGAAGTCACCACCTACCACCATCAATCAAATCAGGCCGAGCTGGTCCAGTTTGGTCCAGACCGTAGATTTCCAAATACAGCTTCGTAATTCTTTGCGCATGCCTTCATGCTTTTTGAGAAGGAATAATCCGGCCTTCCGTGAGATTCTCGTAATATCACTCAGTTCTTTTAAAGATTTATAAAATCTCACTCTGCTCTCCCATCGTCTGTTTTGAAACTCGGATCGGATCGGCCGATCGAATCGGAAACCGACCAGGTAGCCGGTCCGAATCATATTAAAAAATCGAAAATTTAAAATCCGGTCAAAGTCGGTCAAAAATCGGGTTTGACCGGGAAAAAATCGATTTTTCCGGTTCAACAGTAATTTTTTTTTAAAAAAAATTCAAACTTTATAATATTATGTTTTGACCCCCTAAATTGTTAAAACTTATTGATATACCTCAAATATTTGATACTTTATAAATATTGTCCTAAAATTTGATGTTATTTTTCAATTAAACTCATAATTTTAATTCTAAACTTGTTAATATTTATTAAATAATATAAATTGCTACTTGATTGTTCTAATTTCTTTGTATTTTCTTGTTAAATATATTTGAAACATCAAATATATATGAATATACCTTTATTAATATCAATATATTATTAGATATTATAAATATAATATTTTAATTTTTAAATAATTTTTATTTATGACCTCATCCGGTTCGACCCCTATCGACCCCCGGTCGAACCCATTGACCCCTGACCTTGACCGAGTCGCTATCCGGTCCGGTTCTGAAAACATAGCTCCTATCTCTTGACAAGACCAAATCTCTCTATCAAAAGTCACAAATTTACGTCGTCACCCTTACACTCTTAATAACTATTTAATAAAAAATCAAAACAAAAAGAGAATTTTTAAAAAACCAAAACATATAGATAAAAAATAACTAAATTGCTATCCAACATTGGTCCATATTTCGATTGTATCAAGATGATGATGGGACAATAAAAGATATGGGTAAATAAAAATCTAGTTAAAATCAACTGGTTAGAAAAATTTTGGTAAGTAGTTAACTTTTTTCCGAAAACAGAACAAGACACACACACACCCAACTAATTAATTTTGACTGAGGGTGGTAAGTAGTTAACACCTTAAAATTTTTTGTTGAACAGCTATATAAGGAAATCAAGAAATTTTTTAGGAAATATGTTTTAACACGTGATGAAGTTTAAATTATACTGAAAATTAAAGGATTAATTATATTTAGCTCCCCCGAGATTTGACCAGATTACCAATCAAACCTTGAGGTTTGACAAAATAACAATCAAACCCTTTGACTGAGCAAAACTTTATCAAAAGCATCCCTACCGTCTCGAGTCGTTACTCGTTAGTAGGGCTGCAAACGAGACGAGTCGAGTCGAGTTTTGGACTTATCGAACCGAGCTCGACTTAAAAATAGATGGGCTCGAGTTCGAACTCGAGCTCGACGAGTCTAAAGAATTGAGCTTGAACTCGACTCGACTAAAAAATACTAGGCTCGAGCTCGACTCGATATGGCTCGCGAGCTGAAGCTCGATTTCGGGCTCGCGAGCATCTCGAATCGTGAGCTTGAATTTTTGACTCGTGAGCAGCTCGAATCGTGAGCTCGAATTTTTGGAATTAGATCTTAGGCTTCTACTCCGTCTCCTAGTTTAAGTTTTAAACAGAGTCACTAATAACAAATTGTACATCATCAGGATCATACAAGAACAAAAAAGAAAACATAGGAATTGAAGGAACGGAGAAATGAAGGAACAAAATCCCATTAGGCATATACATTAACACATTTAAGATCCTTCACACTTCCTCAGGAGCTGCATCAATACAAATGAAAGACAATTTGATATCAAAATAAACTGACTCTGAAATTCCGTTCCCATCCCTCAATTTGAAGCACATTTCTAATCCAAGGTGAAACTCACATCAGTTTACAGTCACATTGCCACCTTATCCAACGCAATCATACAAAAGAGTGCAGAAATCACCAATCATCCGAGTCTCAACTAAGTCACAAGACAACTAAAACCCCACCATTCCAAGAAGCTCATTACAGTAGAATTGACAATTCAACCATTTAAACAAAACCCAGAAACGAAAGCCAGTTACTTTAATCATCAATACCCCAATGTATATTTTCTCATTTACACGTTGTCTAAAAGAAAGAAAAGGATAAGAAAATACATGCCACATAAAAAAGGATAATCATTGAAGTCACGAAGTTCTTCTCTTCCTCTGATCAGCAACAGAAACATATTGAACCCAGATAAGTTTGCAATGGCAATGGCAATGGCAATGCCCGGACGTGGAGGGCCCAGTCTGAAGCGCAAAAAGTCACAAAGTTTTAGACAATCTACAAAAACAGCAGCTAAAAATCCTGCCCAGAATTCAACTAATGAATAGCCCAAACAATAAATTAAACAAAAGCTAAAAATCATCTGAAAAAAGGGAACTAAAGCAGCCAAATAACTTCCATTTTAGTTGCAATGAAACCAGCCACCAAATAGATCATATACACATATAAAGAAACCAGCAGCCAAATGAATAAAGAGACCAATAGCCAAAAAACTAAGAACATAGATTACCTAAAACATGAAAAAGTTCAAGGAATATGCAATGAAATCTCTTGTGCTGACTTCATTTTCTGCAAAGTAAAAAAAATAATAAAGACCAAGATTAATCTAACTATAAAACATATTGTAATAGAAGAAATAGTAATTTGCAACATAATTACCTTATCCCTTTTCTTCACCCCGTGTAGCTTACGACACCAATCCCCAGCACACATCAACATTTCTACAGTTTCTGGAGCTAAAGAAGCACGGTAGGAGTCAAGTACTCTAGTTTCAGCACTAAATGTCGCTTCCGAAGCTACGGTGCTAACAGGAATAGCTAAAATATCAGCAGCCATCTAAGGCAAAATCTTGTATTTTGTTGTGTTTTTCCACCATTTCAAAGCATCTAAGTTGACAATATCCAGGCTCGACTTCTCCGTAGCAGTGAAAAGGCCATCTTCAAAGTAGATATCCAGCTCATTCTTCTCCTGTTGAACGGGTTCCACAGTAGTAATATGAGATAGAAATTCACACATTCCAGTAACGTGTGTCATTGTAGAGGATGAACTACTGCTACTCTTGCTAACTGGATCATTTGTCACTATTTGACAGCTTGCTCCAGAATCTCTTGAACTTGAAACATGCACCTCCACATACTCGGCATATAGATCATACAATGCTTGCCGAACTTTGTTTATATTCGCTTGCACTTCATGCGGAGGATATATCAATGGAAAGCAGTAGTTGATAACTCGCATCTTGAGCCTGGGATCCAAGATAGCTGCTATAGACATCATCAGATTACACTCACCCCAATACTTGTCAAATTTCATCTTCATCTTCCAAACCATTAATTGAATAAAGTTGTCTTCATCATTTGCTTTGCTATCTAGAAGCGTTTTTATCCGACAAACTTCATTTAAATATAAATTAGCTGTCGGATAATCACTCCCAGATATTATATGAGTTGCATTCCAAAAAACTCCTAAAATACTGCACACCTTTTTTACCTTTTCCCAATCTTCTGTGGAAGGACAAAAAGTATAGTTTGGCTCTCTGTCTTTGAATCTCGGGAACACCTCATAGAACTTGATAGCACAAGCTAGCATCTCATAGGTCGAATTCCACCTTGTTTTGCAGTCATAAATCAGCACTTTTTCAGGCAATCGCAGCTGGTGTACAATTTCACCAAAGATCAATTGCCTCCCTTTAGTTTTCTTTACAAACTCTACACTTGCCCTTATGTCATGAATTATTTCTTGAATTTCACTAAGACCATCTTGAACCATTAGGTTAAGTATGTGAGCACAACACCTCACATGGAATAACTTTCCTTTGGCCAACAAGCACTTGTTTCTCGAGAAGGTGTCCTTCAAACATCGTAGTGCGGTGTCATTATTTGACGCGTTATCAACTGACACTGTATAAAGTTTGGTCTCAATGCCCCAATCCAACATGCATTTGTAAATAGCATCTACAATGGCAATACCCGGACGTGGAGGGGGAACATGCACAAAGTTGAGGACCCGTTTTTGTAATCTCCACTGGGTGTCAATCCAATGTCCAGTTATAGCCATATATTCAATTTTTTGGTTCTTGGACTTCCAAAGGTCTGTGGTCAAGCTGATTTTCTTGACTTTACTTAACAAATGCTTCAATTTCTGCTCCTCTCTTTCATACACGGAAAGACAATCTTTCTTGTTGATAGTCTGGCTGATTTTTTGCCATTCAGGCATCCCCTTTTTCATCATTAAGTTGAAGCCATCTTCCTCCACAATTGAAAAGGGATGCTCATGCATAAGCACCCACTCAGCTGCGCTTTGTCTCATGGCAGCCATGTCAAACTTGCCAGTATGAAGGAGGGAATGAGCATTTGAGCTAGAATCAGCAACTGGAAAATTGAGTTTTTGCTGACGTGCCTCTACTATTTTGAGTTTCTCCAATCGTTTAGAACAATTTTTCCGATGCCTTAACAAACTTGAAGTTGTACCGGTCTTCGTCTTTTTGAATCTAGACTGACAATGCCTACACTCTGAGTAAATTGTTTTTTGAGGCCCAACTTCCACATCTTCGAAATCATCCCATGCTTCAGATTTTCTGGCTCTTTTTTTCTTTTTAAAAGCATCTAGAGTATCACCTTCAATAGCATCTTGGTTTGAAGTTTGAACAGGAGCTTGTGTATCGCCTTCTAACTGCTCCTCTTCACTTCCTAATTCTTCGTCGCCAAGAGAGTATTCCAGCTCTTCCTCGTTGTCGTTTCCACCCTTTGTGTCAATGATATTCACAGGATTAGTGGAATTCCCACCTGTTCTACCTAGCTGTGAAGACGCATCTTCCGCAGACTTATCCATATTATGATTCAACTATTGACAAAGGAAAATAATAAAACATGATTAGACAGCCATCTTTTACTCTCAAACATTCAATACTATAAAACACATAGAACTAACGAGCTTGTGGTTTTTAATTCTATCAAATTTTTTATATTAAATCATCCCAAGCAGAAAATATCAGCCAAGAAAAATGTGCAAAAACTAGCCTAGAAAAAAGCACTTAATCTGTTGAAGTTCCCACCTGGAAAAAAACAGCCCAAACTTGGATGACTTAAAAGTTACTATCATTGTCTCTTCTGAAATGATTCCAGTCAATGGCATTTTAAGAAAAGAGAACCAAAAAAATTGTTCATTTCATCAATTTTTGTGGTAAGAAAATGATATCCATAAAACTAAATTAAGTAATGACGGTTGACTGAGAAATATATGGAATTCTACTGGACTTCTTGTACTCCAAATGATTAATGATCAGACTCTAGGATGACCACAGTTTTATAGCCTTTTGATATCCAAACAACTGGACTAATGCCACCAGTATGACAGCTAATAGAGAGTTTCAAACTATGACAGCTTCAAGGCTAGCAATTACTAGTTAAAAGTTTTAGAATCTAAACTACATTTAAAAGAAGCTTTCTTTAACGCAACACATAAAATCAAGACAAATGGAGCTGATAACAATCAACAAGGTGGACACAAATACAATTACAAGAAGAAGAGCACCAAAAAAGCAGAATATAAAAGCTTGAATTGTCTAGGAATTTCTGTTCGTAACTCTCATAACCAGAAGAAAGGACAAACAATGAAAACAAAATTCTTGATGAGGCAAAATTCCAATACCACCTCAAATCCAACCAAGTAAGGAGGTCCCAAGTCCTATCAAATTCTAGACATTCCAAATTATTGATTAGTTGGACACCACTGACCTCAATGACATGTTATTTTACATCAACCCACCAATCATGTCTCTTTGTTTCCATAACTGGACCAAGAGATATATGGAAATGATTTCCTATTCAACTAGTATTTCATCATTTTAAGAGATGCAATTTAATATGACACTCTGGAAAAAAGTGGTTGTCGATTGATTGATCTTCAGTCACATTAAGGAGATTTATTAGCTGCCCCCAAAAATATAAGATCCCTGCTAGTATTACGCAATTCAAGTCAGATAAATTATTACCATCCCCTAATTAAATAACAAAGCCAATCTTTAAAAGAGATGTATCTGTAGATATGATTCTCTTCCGCATATTTTTTTATTTCCAACATAACTAAGCCGGCACAATTTTCACCTAAAAGAACATGATATTCAAAGTCAAGAAACCGCAGATGGTGCAGAGATACCAATAAAGCAGGCCATTTTTCTACTCTGCCACTTTAACCATCAGCATGCATCAAGTTATCGGTTTTATTGTATTCATCAGCATGCATCAAGATTGATTTTGTACTTGCTAACTAGAGGGAAGCAGCAAACTTCAGACGAGAGAAAATAATCTACTTACAAATTCTTTAATTGAACAAGTGAAGCTACGACCCAAATGAAATCCTGGGTCCAACGTACGAATTAGGAGAACGCCGAACCAACCTTAAATTGGAAATCAAATTGAGGGCTTTTTTGTTATAATCTGGATCCGAGGTGGGAAATGAAGGACGAGCGGCGCGAAAGGAAGGACTGTTAGCAGTCGTTACTCGTTAAGAATACAGTTGGGCCGAGGAGAGCCGCCAGGTGTTATTTTGATGGCGATGGGTCTGAATACAGTTGGGCTGAGGAGAAGAAGTCGAATTGCAGACGATTAACTTTACAACGTGGTGGTGGCTGCTGTGGTGGCGGTGGCGATGGTGGCTGTGGTGCACTCGTGGCGGTGGTGGCTAGGGTTTGTTTGAGAAATTGTGAAGGAAAGACGAAAGAGAGACGCGGGACATCGGGAGAAGCAACTTTTGCTCTGAAGACTCTGAAGTCTGAACCTCAGCCCTCTGATGCTTGAATTCCAAGTTCCAACTTAGTAATTAGTTATACAAATAGGGGTATTTTTGTAATTTCATATGGCTCGACGAGCGGATCGACGAGCTAACGATCTTAATCTCAGTTGGCTCGAGTTCGACTCGCTTACTAAACGAGCCGCTCGAGTTCGACTCGAGTTCGAGTTTGACCGAACTCGAGTCGAGCTTTGACTTGAGCGGCTCGCGAGTGGCTCGATTCGTATGCAGCTCTACTCGTTAGTGAAGCTGGTATGGTTAGCAAAAAATTAGTGCGGCAATCCCAAAATGCCCTTCTAGAGGCATTTTATGTTTTACATAAAAAAAATAAACCAACAAATTGAATAAAATAAGAATTCACCTCAAAATAATAAAAAGAAAAAGGAAAAAAAAAAGTAGTGTGGTAGACTCCCTTTCAAGCCTGCAACTTCGGTGTTTGCATCTCCACCAAAATTGCATGTTAAATTGCTTCCAACCATTAACCCTTCTTTGCCGTCAATTCCATCGCATATTCTAATTCCTTCATCTTTTCTCCTCATCCATCTTTCTAAACCAAAGCCGTTGCCTTTTCCTCTTCCATCCAATTTTTTATTTCTTCTTTGGTTAAGCCATTAAGAACATATGAAGATACGGACATTATAGTGCTGGATTTGCACCAGAATTGGTAGACGATGTCTAGAGAAATCATTTGGTATTTGCTTAGATACACAAGTGAAACTATTATCTTCAAAATGTCTTGGCTACTAGATTTGGAATTTTTTTTTCCAGTTTTTTGTAAATTGAGATTTGGAAGTTTGTCCTTCATATCATTTGAAAGGCTTGTCTTAAATTTGGTAAGGGATAGGAAAAAGGCTTGTGTTAAATTTGGTGAGCGATAGGAAATGGGTTTTGAAGAAGGTAATGGAATAGCTGGTGATTAATCTTCACTTGCAATTTTTAAAATTTTATTTTTCTTTCGTTTTTCAATTTTGAGGTTAGAACTTGCTTTCTGAAAGATGGAAGTAGCCAAATTTGGTTCATTTGACTTGTTCATGTTATACCCGTTGAGAAGTGATTTACTGCAAAAGTGTGGAACTTGGTCTTTGCTTCCGATGGGAAAGGCGAGACAGAGCAGTCTCACATGTAGGCCTATTTGAACAGTTATGCAGTGAATTTTGGTTGAGTTTGTGTCAAGAATGGCAACCCACACAAAAAAAAGATGAAGAAGCTGGAGTCGGCGATTGGCGACGGTGGCAGGCGCATATGGCTGATGATGGATGCAGCAACAGCAGCCCAAACATTCCTGTTGCCATTGTTGTTACCTTTGAGGGTTCTAGAAAATTGGAAAAAAAATAACAAAGAAAAGAAGGTACACGATGTTTTGTAAGACAGGCAGTTTCAACTATTTTGGGTATGTAATCATTTTACTCATTCCGTCACAGACATTTAACAGAAGTTAGTGATAGGGGTATATTTGTTATTTGACCAAACCTCAGGGTTTGATTGGTAGTTTGGTTATACTTCAGGGGAGGTAAATGTAATTAATCCAAAATTAAAATAATCTCTTTATGCCCATGGTTTGTAATATAAATCTTACTTATAAAAAATATATATAAAGAAGTAAGAATTAAAAAATCTAATGACCAAATATATATCTAGGAATATTCTCTTTTTCTTAAAAAAAAAGTCATTCATCATACTAAGTAATAGTTATTATATATCTATAAAATTACTCGTTACTGCATTTATACTTGCTCATATTTTCATCTTTTTACTTGTTAACATTATTTTATTTTTTATTATTGTTGTAAGCTTCATAAGTATGATAACATAAGGGTGGTATTGGAACAAAAATTTTATCTTTCTTGCATTTCCTCCAAAAGCGGTTAAAATGTTATAAAAATTATCAATCCAAGAGAGGTAAGTAAAATTTTGAAACCTAAAGGATGCTAAGTGATATTATAAAAAATATCAAGGAAGGTTACTGAAATTATCTCTTGTTAAAGGTCACCACCCACCATCATAAAATAAAGTTTCGTCATATGGTGTTGGCCAAAACATGACTCACGATATATGAATTTGTCAAGTTTTCACCATGCATTAATGTCATTATTTCTTTATTTTTCAATCAGTGTCTATTCTATTTTAGAAACCATAAAAAAAAGTTAATATAAGTGGTCATGGAATTGCAACTTATTAGTGGTAGACCTTGGGAAGGAGGTCAAACTGTCAAAGGGTGCAACCCAAGCATGTCCTGTGATGCAAATCTTGATGCAATATTGCAGCTACTAGGGAGTATGTTAATAGAGGCTGGGACAAACTTTCAAATTTCCGGATTTGGTCAATAAGTACAAGTTATTTGTGCTAAGTTACAGCCTGTCAAAAGTGTACAATTGATATCATTACAGCCATTTCTGTCCCAAGTTTCGGTGTGGCGGGATCCAACTGATAATATGTTTGTTTGGATAGGGGAATTATTCTAAATAATATTTCGCTTGCATCATAAATATATTTTTTAACTCATCTTTTTATATTCTCAATCATCTTTTTATCTCACATACATCATATCACAAAAAATGCTATAGCAATTATTCCAAATAATATTTAAAATAATACCCTATCCAAACAAAATTATTTCATTATGCGAAGTCCTTTTTTTTTTGAGACGACAACTATTATATAATTTATCTATCCTAAACTAGAGAGAAGGAGAGTCTAAAGAGGCTATGTTTGGAGCTAGCAGGCATATAGACCTTACTAGACCAAGAAAGTGTTTTGGCACAATCCTTAAAATTTTTTTTTAGGTGAAATTTGAACCCTCATCTATAACTCAAAAAGAGACTTAAGAGTTAAGACCCTCCCTGTTGGAAGCTCAGTGGTTACGTTATGTGAAGTCAGGTAAACTACAATGTAAAATCATGATGCCTTTTGAATGAGGTCCGAGCAACCGTACCCAACATTAAGGCCACATTAGGCTCAAGCTTCAAAAACTTCAAAATCTACTGCTAGACTTCATTTAAACAATATTTAAATCCTTATTTTACTATTACAAATTAGTACAAGTATTCCCTATGAACTATAACTTTTTTTCAAGAATCAAAGAGGAGAAAGGAGAATTTGTAATCGCAACCTCTAATTTCTGAAATTTCGATTTTAACTATTAGGCCAAAATTTCTCGATTTATCAACTATAATTTGTCAAAATGCAAAATTACTAAACTAGTGAACTGGCAATTGTTCGTACTTTGCTCCCCTTTGAGCAAGAAAAATTCCTAATAGAAACAACTAATTATCAACTCAAAAAATGTGGCTGTTTGTCGACAATAATGGTGTATGGTCAGGAATGTGGAAACTACCACGAGCAAATAGATATGGACCTTTCATGGCAAATATTGGAAGCTAGAAACGAGTGGCATTGTCAACCAGAATTGGGTTTCAGAGATGAAACCGAAGAAAGACCGCCGATTGCAGATTAACAAAGTTGCGATTCAAACTTTTGGATGGGTTAGTGGGTTACTGGTCCAACCAATGAATGGATGGTTGAACTAGTGGATGATTAAAATATGATTTTTTAATGTAAAAATGGTATGGACATCAATAAAACATGTTATAGATAATTTTTTGTTTAATTTAACAAGTTATTAAATAATTAATCATTATGAAAGTTAACCACTGGAGTTGACTATGACGACCCCACCTTCCCCTAGGACATATCCCAGGGTTTAATGGACCGCCTGTCCAACTCTCGTCAGGACTCACTCACTCCAAATAAAATAGGTTACAATCTCAAGAGTAAAGGAAATAACAATTCTCAAACTTGGAACGTATATGTACATTCATTTCTATTCCAAACATTCATACAATCCCAATTATAACAAAAGATATGAATTCCAGATAAATTCAACCCTAACCGAGCACTACCGCGAATACAATCGCAAAATTTCCAAATTCTATATTATGCTAGCCTGTACCAGTCTCACGCCCTCATTCGTATCCCTTGTAAGGAAAACAAATTTAACGAAATAGGGTGAGCTAAAATTCAGTGAGGTTTCAAATAGCAAGTTGGCCATTATTTAAAAGTGCATGTATCAAAGTTGCAAAGTAGCGAGCATAACAAGTTCATAAAAGTGAGCAAAAATACTTCAAGTACCAAATCTCAAAATGAGCGAGTGTAAAATTCTTTTTCTAAAAGAAATAATAACACTACGATTAACAATCAAAGTATAAGGATACAAATGGATCTCAGGAGCCAAATTCCCGTTGCTTCACCAGAGTTTGATCCAGTATTAGTTGACACTCCATCAACTTTCAAGTAAAGTAACCAATCCAATAGTACTTCGCTTCACACCAATCCGTCCACCATTCAAGTCCCTTGCCAGGCTCGAATACCAACTAAACTCTGGTGGTAATATTTAAGTATATCGATTAGTCGAGAAGATAACACTCCACTTGACAACACTAGATACCCATGGTTCATTATTTAATCGACAAACCCTTACCGGCTCGACTCGATTAATTAGCCAGTAAAATTTGGGTCCCCAAGAAGTCGATGAGATAACATCTCCAATCGACTGAATCGAGATAAAAGTATGGAGACGGAAATGAGAGGTACCTCCCACTCGTATCTAGTGTGATACATACTGCAGTTCAGCACTTACAAATCAAGCAAAAGTACAAATACAAGTACAGGTCAATACAAATCAAGCCACTTGTACAAGCATGAATGAAATTGTGACAGCCGCACCTTCCCCTAAGGCGAACCAAAGGGTTCGGCGGACCGCCTGCCCACCTCTCGCCGGGATTCACTACAAAAATCAAGCATGAATATAATCGATGGTTCTTAAAAGCTCAAACGGAGTATGTTATATCCACTAGTCCAACATACCAAAGTACAAGTCCAATACTTCATCTAAATTTTCATAATAATAACTAAAGTACAATCCTTATGTTTGCAATTCAAATCATTCTTACAAAAGTATAATCCCCAAAATATCATGAGATTTACATTCACTTCAACCACAAGTACATCATACCATAAAGTTCATAAATCTTTCAAAATAACCATTACATTCCACAAAGAAAATCAATCACAACCCAGATAAAGGATAATTCACTGTACTCCAAATCCTTGTGCATGAGTAACTATCCTTCTCGAGCCTTGCATAGAACTAAAATGTTTTTTTTTGGGGTGAGCTAAAGCTCAATGAGGTTTCAAAAGGGAAAATCAAGTATTTATAAACCAGTGCGTAATTGCTACTTTGAAATCACGTGTAGTAGTAGTACTTTTGCTGGTAACTTTACTATGAGTACAACTCATAAATCATTTAAAATCACTAACGTACATTTGGAATGAATGACCATATACATATATTTTCATATATTTTAGTCAAACAAATAGTGGCTCGTCCGACTAGAAGAACATTACAAGGATTGCTTCGTCTCAGAGATTATTGCTCATGAGGAGTCTTACCCGAGAAATGTCAACTAGGAGAGCAATAACAGAATTAATAGTAAAGCAAACACAAAAGGATACAATACTCGGTCCACTTCCCGTCCTTATAACTCCCATCGGTAATTCCTTCGGTTGACTGGTCATCACCTTATCCCTCCAATGGTAATACTCGAGTATACCAAAATACAGTGCCCAGGGTTATCAACCTATCCGATCGAGTCCACTTCTGACTTGAATAGGTGATAACGAAGAGGGAAAGGCCTTGTTCAGCCGATGTGATAAAGTACGCATGGCCTATAGCATACGCAAATAACATATAAACAATGAAATATTGAACAGTTAAGTGATACAGCAACAGTTAGGTCGAGTGCGATAAAATATACACTTGCCTAGAAATAAGTATTTTTCATTCAAGAGAACAAAATTCATCAAGTATTTGACCACTTAAGCATGTAAGAAGCACTTATCAAGTCACATCACGTATATATATATGCAATTATACAAACAGTGGTTATAAAAGTTCGAGAAGCAATTTTTTTGTGCAAAATAGTTCAGAATCCCTCACCGTAATCCGGAGCAAAGCAAGAGCAAAAATAGGAAATTAAAAGACCTTCTCGGTGTCCTCTGGATCACCTGAGATTGATCACAATCACCTAGATGCTCGATCAAGGCGAATAAAAGAAAACCTCTTAGATACACACACTCAAGAGCCTCAAGCTCAAACAAATCGAAATAGGAAGTTTTCACTTAATCATTGGAATAATAACCAAAAGGAATTTAAAAGTCCCATTTCTGAGTTAAATCATGGCAAGGACTATCAATTTCAAAAGAAGAGTAAAATGCTTAATTTGGCACGAAAATCGAAAAAGGAGAAAAATGTGTTCGTACTAGAAAATTTTCAATAAAAGCCCAAGTACTAGATTATAAGTGAAAAATCATATTTTCTGAACTTACAAAGTCAGAGTTTCCTAACAATCACGTTTTCCATAATAAATATGGAAGTTAAAGTTCTAACTTTCAAATAGGAAATTTAGTGAAATTCCTCAAGGATTTCTCTAGTTAAAATGCTCAAGGCCAAATTTTCAAGTGTTTCGGTTTATCGAAACCGACATTCAAAATAAAGTTTCAAATTATAAGTGAGCACGTTTTCACCATAAAATAAGTTTGGAATATCCCAAGAGTCTCAAAAGAGTGACCTAAGCTCTTAACAGAGCAAGCAGGTTCAAATCGGAAAATTTCACTTTTACGCGTGAAATTTTGAAAAATCGGTCCGGAAGTTCAGAAAGTCCAAAAATGGAAAATTTTACATTGTCGGAAACTTCATGTGAAGCATAACAACTTTGTAGAAGACCGTTATCCAAAAGTCAAATCAGAAGCAAGTCAATTTTTCAAGTGAAATTTCCGTTCATAGAAGATAGGGCAAAACAGTCCCCACTTTTCCAATAACCTTGGATTTTTGTCAAAAATCATAGAATCAAAACCAACCTTTGAAATTTGATATACGTTCCATTCAAGTTTTCAAAAAAAAAAAAATAACAGGAATGGTTTGAAATTTGATATACGTTCCATTCAAGTTTTCCAATGTTCCTAGCTCAAGAAATAAAAGTTTGAAGTTCGCACAAGCTTAAGGACTGATGAGCTTTGTTTTCCAGAATTTCAATTCTGACACACTTTAGCAAAAAGGTCATATCTGGCTCTATATTTACTCAAATCAGGAATGGTTGGTGGCATTAAAAACTAGATTCACAAGGCTACATTTATACAGAAGAAATCGTTTTCAATATCCAAACCCAAGTGGTTCAAAAAATCAGCAACAAGTTACAATTTCTGGACTGTCCTCGGGTGAACAGTGGCTGTCAATCAGCAAAGTTTCAAGACTCACCACGGATCACTCGGGATGAAATAGAAAATGAGATTGGTACCATTTTAAAGCTATAAGAGTCTAGTTTCAAATGCCACAAGCAGCACTTGATTTTGATCAATGAGCAAAACGTTATAGCTACACAAATATTGCTGGTCAGAAAATTCTGGAGCTTGTTCCAGTTTTACTTCTTTACTTGTACCTCAAAATTTAACCAACCATTTGGGTTGATTTTTGGTAGACAACCACAATACACATAGCACAACATATCTACATCAATTTGGAAGCTCAATTGCCACCAGAAAATTTTCGAAATTACAGGGCAGCAGCAAACAAGAAAGTCGGGCAGCAAGTCAAAAATTTTCCAAATCAAAGGGTTTTTGGCTGAAATTTTGTACACTTAAAGCTCAACATATTAGCACTCAAATGGACTGAAATAAAAGGCCCGAAAATATGGGCAGAAAAACAGAGTAACAAGGTCAATAATTTCGGTCAGCAGTGCTCCCTTCTCTCGGTTCCCCTTTTTTCTCTTCCTCTTCTAGTTTCTACCATTATAACTCACCAAAATCACACTCACACACACATTAACATCTTAACAGCCCTCAAACAACAATGGTGGAAGTTCATAAAGCCCACATGAACCAACCAAATGTAACTAATAACAACAATAAGGAAAGTACAAGCTTCAAAGCTAGAAATGAACTAAGAAAGCAAGGATTTTGTGTGTTACCTCTTGAAGCTATGAAACCCAGCAAAATCAGAATTTTCCTTCCCAAATTTCACTACCATCAACCACCCAATCCACCCTCAAAGCCACAAAATCAGCTCCTCCACTTAGCTAGGATGAAAACCCACAAGTTGATGAGGAACTTTGATGGATTAGGTGCAAGGTTTGAGCAGAAAAATTGGAGAGCTCTTCTTCCTTTATTTTTTTTCTGGCGAGGGCCGAATTTAGAGAGAGAAAGATGAGAGAGATTGTTTCAGAATGTTTTAAGTGTGTTTTTTGGGGAGAAAAGGAAGCTTAAAGGCTAAGTTTTCAAGGTCAAACCTCGCTAGATCCGAGCAGGGTTTGCGCGACCACTTTTCGCGCTCGTTTGCTACTTTTGTGCACTAAACTTCCGAGGTAATTCCTCTAGTGCATTAATAGTATATTCTTAGTAGTCTAATATCAAATTCTTAAATCTCCAATTAAGCTGATTATTGCGCCTGTTGGGGCCATTTCGGCACGCGGGCGCACAAGGGTCGAACTTAAGGAATTCTCGCTCGAACTTTGAAATTTCAACTTATTCGACTCTAAAACTTTAAAATATATAATGCAAGTATATATAACAATCAAAATCACCATCAATAATTCAACTCGAATAAATTTGTTCATTAAAATAATAATTGTTTAAAAAACCAATTGTTTAGACTCATTTTCGAGAAATTCATGCAATTTGGGAAAACTTGAGTAAGCCACATGCAAAAATACTTTTAAATGACCAATTTAAGAATATTTTGCAATAATTAAAATACGAGTCCTCACATTCTCTCCCCCTTAAGAGAAATTCGTCCTCGAAATTCATACCTTCAACTACCTCGATCGACCCCAGAGTCAGTCGACCAATAGAGGCGTATGTTCCAGTTGACACTTGTGGTCGATTCCCTCCTTCAGTAGTTCATTCAGAAGTAGTTCCATATCCTTGTCGATTATTACTCTCTCGTGGTTGCTTTCTTGCGCAATTGCTAACCTGATGGTCTGTACTCCCACAACGCAAACACTTTCGCTCCTGCACCCAGCAGTTATTTTCGGTGTGGTTTCCTTTTCCACAGTATCCATAGATTGGTTGAAAACTCATGGCTTGACTTCCCTGCGGTGTCACCCTTGATTGAGCCCTTTTTATCTGAGTTCCTTGTGACGGAGTTCCTTTTAGTTGCTGCATCTAAGAAGAAGATGGAAGTGGTAGTCTCACCCCACTAGCTCCTTTTCCAACTTTAGGTGGTGGTACAGTGTTTCTAGATGCCTCAAGGTGACTACTACTAGTTGCATCTCTTTTCCGTACTTGAAAAACTCTCAATTTGGCTTTTGAAATCTCAACCCTTTGGGCTTTCTCAAGGGCATCACTAAACATTTCGATTTGGGCCGCTGCGAGACCATCTTGAATTTCTAGATTGAGTCCCTAAATAAACCGCCTTATTCTCTTTCGCTCTGTAATTACCAATCCCAGGCAAACCTACATAGCTTCGTGAACTCAGTTTCATATTCCACCACACTTGAAGTTCCTTGACGAAGTTTTATAAAATCATCCTCTATCTTTTCTTGGACTAGAGGTGGAAGGAATTTTCATTAAATTCTAGGACAAAATTCATCCAAGTTCACGGAGTTTGTTCCCTTTCCCACTTATTTCATATAACATTCCACCATAATCGAGCCGGTCTTTCAAGTTGGAACACAGCAAAATTTACTTCTCTCTACTCGAAATAATCTAGTGCATCAAATATATTCCTTATATTCTCCAACCAATTCTCAGCTATATCAGGGTCAGGACCCCTAGAAAATTTAGGAGAAAAAAACTTTTGAAATCGCTCTAAATCCCTATCCTCCCCTATTTCGTGGTTTCCAAGTTGGTTCAGTTGTCCAATTCCCTGGCCTTGTTGGGGTACCAATCACTCTAGTATGTCTATCATGCGAGTCAAAACTAACCCAATTTGGTTTTCTATCCCAACCCTAGGTTCAACGTTTCGGTCGGCGGTAGATTCTCTATCTCCTCCTTGATTTTGAGGTCGTCTGGGTTGACGCCCACGTTGTCGTCTCCCAGCTTCCATTCTCACAACTAATCTATACATGTATGTGTAAATGGCTCACTAAATCAAAAATTATCTATGCACACGTGTATTTAACAATTTTCAAAATGAGCAAGAAAACATCCACAGATAACATTTTCACAAATGACACATTCACAGTTAACATAGAATTTAAACTAGTCTCAATTAAGTTGCATGCCATTACAAAATTAGAGCTAATCAAGTCATAATAAAAGTTGAAATCAAAGGTCATTCATCCAAAGTTTAAAAATCTTTAACAAGCCAGCCAATAACTAAAGTACATTCATCTCCAAGAATAACCAACCTTGGGATTTCTAGTTAAAGCCTCAAATCCCATGTTCAAACTCAGAGAATATGTACAACTGGCTCACTTAAGCGTCAAGTGGAAACCAAGTCAATTCGTACAAGGACTGGCCATCTCCAGATGCAAATCAACTCAATCCCCACTATTCCTCAAAGAAAATTTCACAAGAGGTCTCACTCAAGCAATCGATCCAAGATTCACATTCAGTTTTATACATATAATTACGAAGATTACAAGTCTAGAGGATACCTCGAATCTTACGATTTACCCAGTCAAATTCGATTATATAGATATCAACTAGTACCAATGTTCAAGAAACTCAACTATCACTTTTCAAATCAATCTCACACAATTCTCTTCAGTTTCCTATAATATAAGAAACCCTAGTGTGCAAACCCACTTAAAAACAAGCACTTAAATATTACTCAATCAATCATCAAGTATTAAGATCACATCCCACTTACTAGACAATCAAACTCCACAGTCCGGCATCCTATACTTAAAGTCTAGGATACACTACAAAGATTAGAGTCTAAGCTCTTATACCTCCAGTGACAGCCTCACCTCCCCCTAAGGCGAATCAAAGGGTTCGACGGGCCGCCTGCCCACCTCTCGTTGGGACTCACTACAAAACTCAAGCATGAGTATAATCGATGGTTCTTAAAAGCTCAAACGGAGTATATTATATCCACTAGTCCAACATACCAAGGTACAAGTCCAATACTTCATCTAAATTTTCATAATAATAACTTAAGTACAATTCTTATGTTTGCAATTCAAATCATTCTTACAAAAGTATAATCTGCAAAATATCATGAGATTTACATTCACTTCAACCACAAGTACATCATACCATAAAGTTCACAAATCTTTCAAAATAACCATTACATTCCACAAAGAAAATCAATCACAACCCAGATAAAGGATAATCCACGGTACTCCAAATCCTTGTGCTTGAGTAACTATCCTTCTTGAGCCCTGTATAGAACTAAAATATTTTTGGGGGTGAGCTAAAGCTCAATGAGGTTTCGAAAGGGAAAATCAAGTATTTATAAATCAGTGCGTAATTGCTACTTTGAAATCACGTGTAGTAGTAGTACTTTTGCTGGTAACTTTACTATGAGTACAACTCATAAATCATTTAACATCACTAACGTACATTTGGAATGAATGACCATATACATATATTTTCATGAATTTTAGTCAAACAAATAGTGACTCGTCCGACTAGAAGAACATTGCAAGGATTGCTTCGTCTAAGAGATCATTGATCATAAGGAGTCTTACCCGGGAAATGTCAACTAGGAGAGCAGTAATAGTATTAATAGTAAAGCAAACACAAAAGGATACAGTATTCGGTCCACTTCCCGTCCTTATAAGTCCTATGGGTAACTCCTTCGGTTGACTGGCCATTACCTTATCCCTCCAACGGTAATACTCGAGTATACCAAAATACAGTGCCCAGGGTTATCAACCTATCCGACCGAGTCCGCTTCTGGCTCGAATAGGTGATAACGAAGGGGGAAAAGCCTTGTTCAGCCGATGTGATAAAGTACACATGGCCTACAGCATACGCAAATAACATATAAACAATGAAATATTGAACAGTTAAGTGATACAACAACAGTTAGGTCGAGTGCGATAAAGTACACACTCGCCTAGAAATAAGTATTTTTCATTCAAATGAACAAGATTCATCAAGTATTTGACCACTTAGGCATGTAAGAAGCACTTATCAAGTCACATCACGTATATATATATATATATGCAATTATAAAAACAGTGGTTATAAAAGTTCGAGAAGCAATTTTTTTGTGCAAAATAGTTCGGAATCCCTCACCGTAATCCGGAGCAAAGCAAGAGCAAAAGCAGGAAATTAAAAGACCTTCTCGGTGTCCTCTGGATCACCTGAGATTAATCACAATCACGAATTACCTAGATGCTCGATCAAGGCGAATAAAAGAAAACCTCTTAGATACACACACTCAAGAGCCTCAAACTCAAACAAATCGAAATAGGAAGTTTTCACTTAATCATTGGAATAATAACCAAAAGGAATTTAAAAGTCCCATTTCTGAGTTAAATCATGGCAAGGACTATCAATTTCAAAAGAAGAGTAAAATGCTTAATTTGGCACGAAAATCGAAAAAGGAGAAAAATGTGTTCGTACTAGAAAATTTTCAATAAAAGCCCAAGTACTAGATTATAAGTGAAAAATCATATTTTCTGAACTTACAAAGTCAGAGTTTCCTAACAATCACGTTTTCCATAATAAATATGGAAGTTAAAGTTCTAACTTTCAAATAGGAAATTTAGTGAAATTCCTCAAGGATTTCTCTAGTTAAAATGCTCAAGGCCAAATTTTCAAGTGTTTCGGTTTATCGAAACCGACATTCAAAATAAAGTTTCAAATTATAAGTGAGCACGTTTTCACCATAAAATAAGTTTGGAATATCCCAAGAGTCTCAAAAGAGTGACCTAAGCTCTTAACAGAGCAAGCAGGTTCAAATCGGAAAATTTCACTTTTACGCGTGAAATTTTGAAAAATCGGTCCGGAAGTTCAGAAAGTCCAAAAATGGAAAATTTTACATTGTCGGAAACTTCATGTGAAGCATAACAACTTTGTAGAAGACCGTTATCCAAAAGTCAAATCAGAAGCAAGTCAATTTTTCAAGTGAAATTTCCGTTCATAGAAGATAGGGCAAAACATTTACACAGAAGGCTACATTTACACAGAAGAAATCATTTTCAATATCGAAACCCAAGTGGTTCAAAAATCAGAAAAAAGTTGCAATTTCTGGACTGTCCTCGGCTGAACAGTGGCTGTCAATCAGCAAACTTTCAAGACTCACCACGGATCACTCGGGATGAACTAGAAAATGTGCTTGGTATCATTTTAAAGTTATAAGAGTCTAGTTTCAAATGCCACATGTAGCACTTGATTTCGATCAACGAGCAAAACGTTATAGCTACACAAATGTTGCTGGTCAGAAAATTCTGGAGCTTGTTCCAGTTTTGATTCTTTACTTGTAACTCAAAATTTAACCAACCATTTGGGTTGATTTTTGGTAGACAACCACAATACACATAGCACAACATATCTACATCAATTTGGAAGCTCAATTACCACCCTAAAAGTTTCGAAATTACAGGGCAGCAGCAAACAAGAAAGTCGGGCAGCAAGTTAGAAATTTTCCAGGGTTGTGACTAAATTTTACGTGCAATTTTGGTGTACCTAATCAAAGAGTTTTTGGCTGAAATTTTGTTCACTTAAAAGCTCAACATATCAGCACCCAAATGGACTCAAAAAAAAGGCACGAAAATATGGGCAGAAAAACAGAGTAACAAGGTCAAGAATTTCGGTCAGCAGTCCTCCCTTCTCTTGGTTCCCCTATTTTCTCTTCCTCTTCTAGTTTCGACCATTATAACTCACCAAAATCACACTCACACACACATTAACATCTTAACAGCCCTTAAACAACAATGGTGGGAGTTCATAAAGCCCACATCAACCAACCAAATTCAACTAATAACAACAATAAGGAAGCTACAAGCTTCAAAGCTAGAAATGAACCAAGAAAGCAAGGATTTTGTGTGTTACCTCTTGGAGCTATGAAACCTTGCAAAATCAGAATTTTCCTTCCCAAATTTCACCACCGTCAACCACCCAATCCACCATCAAAGCCTCAAAATCAGTTTCTCCACTTAGCTAGGATGAAAACCCACAAGTTGATGAGGAACTTTGATGGATTAGGTGCAAGGTTTGAGCAGAAAAATTGGAGAGCTCTTCTTCCATTATTTTTTCTGGTGAGGGCCGAATTTAGAGAGAGAAAGATGAGAGAGATTGTTTCAGAATGTTTTAAGTGTGTTTTTTGGGGAGAAAAGGAAGCTTAAAGGCTAAGTTTTCAAGGTCAAACCTCACTAGGTCCGAATAGGGTTTCGCGCCACTTTTCGCGCTCGTTTGCTACTTTTGTGCACTAAACCTCCGAGGTAATTCCTCTCGTGCATTAATAGTACATTCTTAGTAGTCTAATATCAAATTCTTAAATCTCCAATTAAGCTGATTAATGCGCCTGTCGGGGCCATTTTGGCACGCGGGCGCACAAGGGTCGAACTTAAGGAATTCTCGCTCGAACTTTGAAACATCAACTTATTAGACTCTAAAACTTTAGAATATGATAATTCAAGTATATATAACAATCAAAATCACCATAAATAATTCAACTCGAATAAATTTGGACATTAAAATAATAATTGTTTAAAGAACCAATTGTTTAGACTCATTTTCGAGAAATTCATGCAATTTGGGAAAACTTGAGTAACTCACACGCAAAAATACTTTTAAATGACCAATTTAAGAATATTTTGCAATAATTAAAATATGTGTCCTCACAGAAATATCAACTGATTAGTTGAGTTAGATCAAATGCGATAAAGTACACACTTGGTCGACCAAACCAAGCAAATCTTATCCGATCACGTTGGTAAAAAATTTAATCAAATATCAAGTTCAATCATGTATTTGGAAGCATTCACCAAAGATTTAGTGCTTATCAAAAATCACGCTCAGGTGTAACTCTTTGGTTAGAGTCCAAATCTGCGATACAATATCATTTAAAAGCTTGAAATCAACTAGAGTTCGAAACTTAAGAGTTTTGTTTCAAGAAGATCAAGTAAATGAAACTCATTTAGATAGGGTTCATGTTACGTATCAAACTCTAGAAAATTCATGCTCGCTCTTTTGGTTTTGGCAATGAAACGATTAAAACTTTGGAATTCCCATTTGAGTCGAAAAGATGAGAAAAACGTATATCTATTTGTCGCTACTTTCATTTTTCCAAGGGTACGAGTTTCGGCCAAATTCCAGCTTATATACCTCCACAAAAGAAGACTCGAATACCTTAGACAAATCAAATTCAAATCGTCCTCAAATCTTTGCTCAGTTGCGAGTGAAAATTTGGGCGGCATGCCCTTTGTATTTAGCTATTTTCCAGCCATTTATGGCTTTATTATTTTTCTCAACTCAGCCCAAATTCACACATCAGCAAAATTAACATAATAGCCTTTCAACTAGGCTCAATTTCATCCAAACACAAGGCAATTCTAGCAATGTAACCATCAAAATCAAAGCTGGAAATCAATTTTAAAGACGAATGACTAAGTAACAGGTTTGACATCTTCCGGAGTTTTAGTCATAGCTGAAGTTATGCTTATCGGATTGGAGTAAATTTTATGGCATTTCGAAGCTAAGACAGAGACCTACATTTCCTATGAAGACATTAACACCCTGTTCTTGCATTTTTAAGGTCAAAATGTGCAATCTCAGAGAAAATAGAAAGCTGCATGTGAAATAGGGCTTTTGGGCAGTCAGGGGTATTTTGGTCATTTTATAAGATATAGTACTCTGATTGAGCTGAAATTTAACAGACAGATATTTAACTCCATTCCCTACAATTTTCATGTTTTGAGCAAGACCTAATTCGGCCTTTATCATGGACGAATATGCAGGTCAGTTTGATTCTAAAACAGGATAGAATCACTACACTTGCTGGAAATTACTTGACAACGCTGAAATTTTATAGCTAAAGCTGGCAATTCTTAGTTGAAAGCTAAAAAGTCAGAATAAAGCAATAAATCTTCACACAAGTCCTCAACCAAGTTAGATACCGTCATATCATAGCTAAAAAACACAAATCAAGGTTGAAAAATAAAACCCTAAGCTGGAAATTTCACCAATCTTCACAAATTCATGATATCTTCCATGGGTAAAATACACTAAACCCCCTTGTGGTTTGGGTTATTATCATAAAACCTCCTCATCATTTAAAAACCCACAGAGAACCCCCTCGTGGTTTGGACTAATTTGGACAATGAACAGAAATCGTCAAATTTAACGGAAAGTGAATTACACACGCTTGACAAGCAAGTGTGATAACAATACATCAAGGGTAACATTTTTTTTTCCTTGTTCTTCTTTCTCCTGAACTATTTGGAGTAGAAAAACTGAAGCAAAATCAACACCAATTTTTGTTATTCTTACTTTTCTTTTTTCCTCTTTCCTTCTCTATTTCTTTTCCCTCTCTCTCTCACCTACTGGTGCAACAAACCAGAAAGCAGAGATGGAGGTGTGTGAGCGGTAACTTTCTTCGAGCTGTGAAAAGGAAAAAAAAAGCAAAAAGTTTTTTGACTTTGAAAGACTGAGAAAGAAGCAGCAAGCAGGAAGACTGAGCACCAGAAAATCCTTTGACAAAGAATTAATGGCATCCACTATCTTCATACAGGTTCGGCGCAAGGGATCATTCATCGTGACATCAAATCAACAAACATTTTGCTTGATGAGAGTTATGTTGCTAAGGTTGCAAATTTTGGACTGTCAAGGTCTGGCCCATGTCTGAATGAGACCCATGTAAGCACAGGTGTAAAAGGAAGTTTTGGCTACCTTGATCCAGAGTATTTTCGCAGGCAGTAGCTTACAAACAAGTCAGATGTTTACTCATTCGGGGTTGTGCTATTTGAGGTTCTCTGTGCTAGGCCTGCCGTGGATCCATTGTTATCCCGGAAGCACGTAAATTTAGGTGAATGGGCACCAGAATGGCAGAAGAAGGGGTTGCTTCAGTAGATTATAGATCCGCATCTCAGAGGTCAAATAAGACCAGCTTCTTTGAAAAAATTGGGGGAGACAGTGGAGAAATGCTTGGCAGACTACGAGGTAGATAGGCCTACCATGGGAGATGTGTTGCGGAATTTGTCCCTTGGGGTAACACCCAAATAACGCCTAGGTTTGCTAGGTACAAAGCCACAACACAATTTGTTCTCTTAACTTCCCAATTTCACCAAACCCAGTAGTTTTGCAGAGCTCTCCTGATTAGGGCCCATTAATATTATGCAACTAAAGTGGAGTAGTATATTTTGTTCTTTCATGGAGTTTTTTGAGATGGGATGATAACAGTGATAAATTCCTCCATGAATATGCAAGATTTGAGAGAATTAAGAAAGTATAATTTGGGTCTTGTCTTGATTTGGATTTTCAGTTGAATGGTGGCTGTGGAAATTGGTGGTTGATCTACTGTCGTCGAAAGAAAAAGTGGAGATTTGGAGAAGATGATAAGTTTTGAAATTTTCAAATGAGCCACTTGATGTTTCTTTATAATGAAGCGAGAAAGTTTTTAAAATCTTATGTAAATCTTGAACTAACTTTTAGTATAGGTTGAAACAAGGTTAATATAGGAATTTCATATTTTCCGTCAAATTAGATGATTTCCGTTCATTATCCAAATTAGTCCAAACCATGAGGGGGTTCTTTGGGAATTTTTAAACAATGAGGAGGTTTTATGATAATAACCCAAACCACAAGGGGGTTTAGTGTATTTTATCCTATCTTCCATAAAACATCCAATTTCAAGTCATCTTCCTAATAAATTGCAAGAATAGAAAGAGAAAGATAATTTTCCAGCTTGTTACCTTCAATCCTCCAGAGAAAGTTAAAAACCAAGGCTTTCCTCTCCAAAGAAACTCCACTACAAGCTTCCTTGCTACCTTATTGCTACTTTGTTCGGTTTAGTTTTGTTGTTCTTGTTGATCTCCACTCAAACAAGGTATGAATCATGGTAGCCATGGAAGTTTCCTTTCTTTGTTTTTCCCTCAAGAGGTTCGGCCATGATGAAGAAAGAATGAAGAAAAAGTGGCCAAAAGGAAAGATAAGAAGATAGGAAATTGGTTTGGTCAAAGTTTAACAAGTGTCACACTTTGATTGGAGGTCAAAATTTTCTTTTCTCTCTTGTTTTTTTAAGTCCAAATTTTCGGCTGCATTGAGAAGATATTTAGGGCTGATTTTGCTCAATTAATAACAAAGAGATTAAGGTAATAAAGTAGTGTTCAAGTGGTGTATTCAATAGGTAGCAAACGGTGCCCGTCAGTACAAGCCAATTTTCCTTAACTCGCGTGTACTAGTGTTTTAACTTATGATTCACTAACTTATTATTAGAACTTCTAATCACACACTTTCTCTTATATAAAACTCACTCTTAACCATTAAATTTAGTACACACACCTCACCAATTAATCACACTACTAAAATACACCAAAAACACACCAAAAACCCTAGTATGCACAAAAAACCCTAACTTATGCCATTCCTTTAGAAAAATCATAACTTGAGTTATAAATGTCAACCATTCATACAACTTGGCCTGTTAAAAACTAGATTTCAAATACTAATAATCCTTAGAAGACATCTTAAAGAATTTCAGCGCATAAGTTGATCCAAATTGAGCCATAATCTACAACAACATTACTATATTTACTTGTCACTACAAGAATTTTGGTCATCAGTGATAACTACTTTTCGTCACAAATAATCAAAAAGTCGTCACTGATGACCATTATTGACAACATTTCAGTTGTCGCAAGGTCGTCACTGAATCTCCGTCGGTAAAAGTATACAGTGACGACTTTAAAGTCGTCAGTAAATAGAACATTTTTTATGACAATCTATGTTGTCAGTAAAAGATGAAATTATACAGTGACGACCTTAGAGTCGTCAGTGAATGAAACTTTTTATGACAACATATGTCATCAGTAAAAGTTATAAATCTAGTGACAACACCTTCTCTTGTCAGTGATGCAAGTGATGCATGAAGGGATGATAGTGAGGGCATAGGGGAATTAGTGACGACTTTTGTTGTCGATAGTAGGGGAATTAGTGACGACTTTGTTGTCAATAAACCCCTGATCAACTGTGGCAACATTCCCTTATCAATAGACAGTTTTGATGACATGTAAGCCGTACTGCTAATCTTCTTCGAAACCTCCAAAATGAGCAATATATCTGTAATAAAGTAGTAAAGTTATTAGTAAAGTTATCAGGTGACAAAAGCAAAACAGTCTCTAATTGCTAAATAAACAACAAAAGTAACAAGCATTCACTAATCTAATACCACCGTAATGAATGCAGCAATTGCAGCAGAAATAGAGTGATAAGGGGGAGAGAAACTAGACTTGAGGAAGAAGAAAGAGAGATATTATTCAAAATGATTTTTCCATGTTGCCCAATCCAGATTTCTGCATTCTTATACTGCTCAAGAATAACAAAATAACTACTTGATTGTTGACTCAGCACAACAGTCTAACTAAAAAGGAAGATTCCCTTTAACTACTTGAAGGAAATACATTTCGCATGTACTATACTGGTATTCTTCAAGTGAAATACTATACTAGAAATACATTAATTCTTCAAGTTGAAACTGACAATCCACTGCAGAGAGACCAAACAGTACTATACTGGTATTAAAGGCTAGACGGACACAAATTAATGGAAGGGGAGAAGATGGAGAAGGGGAGAGTATGTGTAACAGGTGAGCAAGGAGGACTAGGTAGGTAGGTGGCAGTTCTTCTCATGGCTGGTAAGACATAACAAAACTGTTTACCCCAATGAAGAAAAAGCAATCTTTAGAACTGAAGTCTGTAGAGCTGAATCGAATTCCACCCTGCATGCCATCCGGAGGATTGTAAATGGATTGATGGTCTGTGGACAAAAAAAAAATTAGTGCACAGGAGTGTGTGTAGGAGGAAAGAGTTGGTGGATTGGATTGATGATCCGAATTTGATTGCTGAAGACATCGGTGGGGTAGAAAAATCTTGTTTCTGCAAATTTTGCCTGGATGTCAAGAAATGATATGTTTTTGCTGCAATGGATGGAAACAGGGAAAAACTGGGAACTGTGATAATTGCAGGCCTTATCTACTACACAAGATGCCTTGGTTGACTACCAAAGAACGAGGAGTGTTAACGGTTGTAAAGAGGAGGTTTGTCACAAATGAAGACCAATTTTGGCATCAGCAATGTTTCTTTAATCTGTCAAAATACTATCAAAGATGAATAAATCTTCTGTTTTGTTCGTCCATCACTACTATACTACCACTCTGCTATACAAGAGGAATATTCCTTTTAGAATAGTCACGTAATCAAATCAGTAATCTTACAATACAAGTCAGCGATTGATAAAATGTTCACGTAATCAAATGCAGTATTCTCCCAACCCAACACAAGTCGGAGATTGATTAAATTGTTCACTTAACACTTGGGACTGTATATCTTGTTCCGTCAAAAGTTTTTAGCTAACTCATTGGCCATGAAAAGTTTTTAGCTAACTCATTGGCCAAATGACAATAATAATCTTTTCTATTCTTTAGCCCTTCTGTGCTCCTCAAATTAATATCATGAAACAGAAACACTATTGAAGCTTTTTTTTTGTGTAATGTTATTGTTTCATGATAACAAAGCTATGATAAAGCCACAAATGTACTCCCAGGATCAAAACACCATCTGATTAGAACCTTGTGTTGACAGAAGTAATTCTTAAATGTCCCTCCTCAGTCTTGATATTACAAGTTAATATTGTCACCTACCAATAACTAATTTGCAATAACTTATGTTAACTTTAAACCATAGCAGCCATTATATCTATTTAGACAAGTATATATAGTTGAAAATTGCTTACCAATCAGTTCGTTCAGATGTGCCTTCATCGTCTTACTTGTTGGCTTGCAGCTGTGCTTTCAAAGATTTAAGGAGATCTTGCATTTCACTTTGTTGGTTCTGCATTTCACTTTGCTGGTTCACAAGCTTCTCCATAAGTTGTTGTTGAGATTGGACCGTTATTTCCAACTCAGCTGAGCGCTTCTCTGCTTGTTCTGCTCTTTTCTTGAAATCATCTATCTCTGCAAGCTTTTGGGCAATTATTCCAGCTTTGGAGGGACCACGGCCATGTACGTATCCGGTTACACGTCCAGTTACTTCAATGGAAATGTCTTCTTCAGTCCTATTTGCACCACTGGATTCAGATTCCAACTTTTTCTCCTTCATCATGCTCTGTCACAAAGGTAAATTCTGAAGTTAGACTTTCATAAGAGTTGTACAACAATATTAGAGTACCAATTCCATTTTTCTTACTAAGTTCATAGCAGATGTTTCGTCAACCATTGCATTCTTCTTCTTGCTGTAATGGGTGATGTCATAAAGTTCTATTGGTCCAACTTCCCTCCCTTCTTGTGCTTCCTGTTACAATAAGAAGTTAAATAACCTGCCTAAACAATCCAAAAGACATGTCTTCAAGATAATCAAATACCCGGTCAGCTTTATGACGAAGAAAGGATTTTGTTCCAGCTGTATGAGCAGTTTTTTGCTTTGATCTATTGATCTTGTTCCTCTCACTTATCTTCTGCACTTATCAAGTTCAGCCGTGATCAAAATTTAACACACAAAAAACATGAGAAAGAACAATAGTAAATGATCAAAAGTCGGCCTCTATACCATAAAATTTAGACTACAGAAATAGTCACAAAGGTAAATCCAATCAGATTCTTCAACATATTGTGGACGATTTGCAAGTGCTTCCTCTTTTGTACTAAATTTCTTGAAAATCTTGTGAAAATTGTATCGTCGACTTCTGTACTGTGTATTTAACTGCTTAAGAAGTGCTGGCTTAACATGTTCTCCTTCATCATAAGCAAAACTATTCTGAAATATGAGTGAAAAATTTATTGTAAATGTCAGAAAAAGTGCATAAATGACCTGTTGCAGAACTAGTTGTTACCAAGTCAAGAAGAAAAACAAGCCTTCAAAACAATTTCACTTACATTAACAAGTTTTAGCATTCCTTCTCTATCAGATTCTTGGAGTTTGGACCATTTTTCTGCTTTCCATTTGCCATATTTACGAATGACACAACTTGCCTCTGAGATGTACTGTTGTGCCCCTTCTCCAATTACTCTTCCACTAACTTCAGAGACCTGGACTTTTACCTTTTTGCCGGCCTTCTTTTCCTTGGACAGTGCAATATTGCGAGTATATCCTCTTTTCCTAGTTACATTGATACCACCTACCCAAAACATAGTACACAGTTATGAATGTGAGTGGAAAAATCTGAAATGAAATTAGCTGTGTAATATAAATTACAAGTAAATCTCATATACCGGTATCATTCTGTTGAACATCATCGCTCTCATTATTCCGGTCACTTCCACAACCAATGGACTGGTTAGATCCGACTTGTACTGAAGTAGGAGTAGTATTTTGCTGCTCAATAGATGTAGGAGTTGTCAACTCATGTCTTGATGATCCTGTAGCAGTTTTGCGACCATTTGAGGTAGTAGGATCCTAAAATCCAGCCAACTACACATTAGAAATGTATTTTTGAAATATTGCCAACTACCAAAAGTAAGAACTAACCTCAGTCTCATCAAATAGGCGAATTTGAACTGACTTTCTAGATAGGCTGAATTCAGCACCATTATTGGCATTGCTAGCCAGACTACCTTTTGGGCCACCAACTTGCTATAGTGAAGTAAGAAATACACAGCAGGGCAGATGCTTAATTGTTTAAAACCAATGGTATAAAGAAGTGAAGGTACAAGTACATAGCAAAGTCAATTTTCATCACCTGTTCACCTATTTTTTCTCTAGCTTCTGCTGCATTAGGTATTTCAGCACCTCGAGTTGGTCGCATAGGACATTTTCCTTTCTTCCCTGGCCCAGCCATGTAACTACATGATAAAAAGATATCAATCAGCCATGCATTTAGACTAAATATGTCTAAAAAGCCAGGACAAGGTACAATTACCAGCATGCTCACCCGAAGGAGGAACTTAATTAATATGCCTTGTATTTTACAATAGATATTGCAAATTAGAAGATAAGAGTGACTAAAAATAATTCAAGATAAGAAATACACTTGATTTGAACCAAAAGTTACATGGTAACTATAAATAGAAACTGAAAATGTTATTTACAACATCGTTTAGTCAGACTCATAGTCATCACTTTCTACAAATTTTTCACTTTCATCTTCACTCGAGCTCAATTGCTGAATCTCATCATCATCAACAAAAAAATCATCCATTTTCCTGGCATGTTTAGCTGAAGAATCAGAATTTAGGATGCCAGTTTCTACAGCTTCATCAGCTAGCATATCACCTCTTTTCAAGTTAGACAAATCGACATTCTCTTGAACCCCAATTAGGTCTTCAAGATAATCTTCTTGGTAAACCTCTTCTTCACATGATTTATCCTCATCCTTTTCAAGAACAGCATATGATGAACGTGGACAGACTGACTCGACAACATGCCAATCACCTCCAAGCCTCATATCCTTTACGTAAAAGACCTGTTCGGCTTGGGAAGCGAATACAAATGGCTGGTCTATATACCATTTTTTTGACAAATTGACGCTGCTTAGATTACTCTGTTTGTCTATTTTAAGACATGAGCTATTTTTCAAGTCCCACCAATCACACTTGAACAGAACTACTCGGCTTTGACTGAAGGAGTATTCAACCTCTAAGATATCTGTAATAGCACCATAGAAGTTTATTTCTACATCAGCATGCTCACCCTTCACCATAATGCCACTATTCTGGGTTTTTCTGTCTACCTCACGTGTTTTGGTATGAAATCTAAACCCATTGACATTACAACCAGGATATTTGATCACTCTAAAATCCAGTCCTTTGGCCAAAGACAACAATTCATCACAGCATCTGCCTTGTGTATGCATGTAAGTGACCTATATAACCCAAATAAGAAATTAGAATGACTGAACAAATTAACAACTATATAAATACCACAAGTTTTCTAGTAGTTTGTTCCATACTTACACGATCTTCAAACCACTTTGGAAACTCTAAATCGTGCATCTGCTCTACATTCGACACATTTTGCTGCTGAAGCAATTCTTTGTGCATCCTATACAATAGTATTATTAGTTATCTATGTGCTACGGTTAGTGCTATAATTGACTAAACATATAACACTTCTCATATACATAAGGTAATAAATTTATTACCTTATGTAATCATCAATTTCTTCACAATTTTTCAAGATGAATAAATGTATTTTCATCAACTCTGATTCACTTAAGCAACAAAATGTTGCTGCCCCAAAAGGCCGAGCCATTCCAGAAAAAATAGACAACTTTCCAGCAGCCTCAAAGCGTTCGGTGTTTCTTTCTGGTTCATTAAATATTGTAGGAACATTGTGCAAGTACCTAGAAATGAATGTTAGACATTCATCATCCAAGTAACGCTCAACAATGCATCCTTCCGGTCGAGCTCTGTTGTGCACATAACCTTTGTATTGACCCATTTTTCTGTGTCACAAAAATGCAGCCATAAGATGTCACAGCAGTACGACCCTATGAAGCAAAAGAAGATTCAGTCTTAAAATAGCCTTTACACTACCTCTCAAATGGGAACATCCACCGGTATTGTGCTGGGCCAGCAAGTTTTGCTTCAGCAGGTAAATGGACCATTAAATGGACCATTACATCGAAGAAATTTGGAGGGAAAATTTTTTCAAGTTTGCAGAGTATTACAACAATGTTTTTCTCCTGTGCATCTAACTCATCTACATAAAGAGTCCTGGAACAAATTTTCCTAAAAAAATTGCTTAGTTCTACCAAAGTTTGGGAAACATCCTTTGGCAGCATGCCTCTAATTGCTAATGGAAGTAGACGTTGCAAGAATACATGATAATCATGACTCTTCATCCCTGAAATTTGGCACTCTTTTGGCTTAACACAATGAGATATGTTTGAGGCAAATCCATCGGGGAACTTGAGTGAGCTCAAAAACTGGCATAGTTTTTGTCTTTCGCTGCGTGAAAGAGTGTAGCATGCAGCGGGCATCACCCTTGAATCCCCTTGAGTTTGAAGATGCAATTCTTCCCTCAATCTCATTTCCTTCAAATCCTCTCTAGCTTGCCAAGTGTCCCTATTTTTGTGTCCCGTACCCATCACTGTAGCCAACAAAATTTCACACACATTCTTCACGATATGCATAATGTCCAAGTTGTGTCTAATTTTGTTAGTACTCCAATATGGCAGCTCAAAAAAAATGCTTTTCTTCAACCAATTTGACTGATTTTGCATGCGTTTTCTTTTCTTCTCTTTAAGCAATTCAGGTGCCTTACCAAACACCATTTGATCAAACTCTTGAAGTTGTTCAAAGATTTCTTCACCGGATAAAGTTCTAACAGGCTGTCTAAGATCACTCTTGCCATCAAATGACTTTCTTTCTCTGCGCCATTTATGGTCCGCTGGCAAAAATCGCCGGTGCCCCATATAGCAACATTTTAATCCATTTCTCAGATATACACTGGTTGTATCATCTAAACAAATAGGACAGGCCTTATAACCTTTCGTACTCCACCCTGACAAATAGGCATATGCTGGAAAATCACTTATAGTCCACAATAGAGCAGCCCGTAACATAAATTTTTCTCCCACGGCTGCATCATAAGTCTCAAAGCCAGTGTCAAAAAACTCTTTCAACTCATCAATTAGAGGCCTAAAAAATATATCCATATCATTTCCTATGCACTTAGGACCTGGAATAATCATTGATAACAGGAAAAAAGGGTCCTTTAAGCATTTCCAAGGTGGTAGATTGTAAGGAACAAGGATTACAGGCCATATACTATATGCATTATTCATGTTTCCATAGGGATTGAAACCATCAGTTGAAAGCCCCAACCTAACATTACGAGGATCTTCGGCAAAAGATGGGTGACTGTTATCAAACTCCTTCCAAGCTATTGAGTCAGCAGGGTGTGTCATTGTGTTTTCCTTGGGAACGCGTCTCTCTTTATGCCACCTCATATCTTGAGCTATCTCCTTGTTTATGAATAGTCTTTGCAACCTTGATTTTAAGGGGAAATAGCGAAGCACTTTTCTAGGAATTTTAGAACCCGGGGATTTATAACGAGGTGCTTTACATTTTTCATTTGGGCAGTGATCGAGGCTTTCATTTTCTTTCCAATAAAGTGCACAATCATTTTCACATGCATGTATTTTTTCACACTTGAGTCCTAGCTCACGAATTAAATTTTTTGCATCATAGTATGAGCTAGGAATTGATGCCATGGGGAAGACTTGAATGAGGAATTTCAGTAGCATATCGATGGATTTGCAAGTCCACCGATTCATAGTTTTCAAATGAAGGATATGGACAACAAAGGAAAGTTTTGAGTACTTATCACAACCCGGGTAGAGACTTTTTTCAGCTTCAGATAATAATCTAAGAAACTTACTTGCTTCCCCCTCTTGCTTATTTGGTATATCCCTATTATGTTCCCCCGAATTTCTCCAATTCTCGCCAAAGTTTGCAGTACCAACGTCATTTAACATTTCTTGAATATCATCTGACTCACTGTTTTCTTCATCTAAAACTATGTTATCATTTTCATCCTCATCAGAATCTTCAAACCTTTCACCATGATATACCCACCTAGTATAGCTCTCAACAATTCCCCCACACAAATGACTTTTCATGACCTCCATAGTTTGATCCTCAAAGTTGTTGCACCCTTTACATGGACAAGGGAGCTTATATGTGGGATCCTTGCCTAAATAAGCAAATTCAACGAATTCTTTCACTCCTGCCAAATATCTAGGATGCAAGTAATCTTTAATTGTCATCCAACTCCTATCCATGTTTTTTCACAAGCACTGTTGATCCTAACACAAAAAAAAACGCAACCATGATACTACAACGACAACACATATAATAAATATAGGAAATTAAGCTCAATACAGGAAATTAATCTTCCCATACAACAATAATAAAAATTAAACAAAATACAACACAGCTATTAGTAAATTCAAACATGTCACAACTACACATTTGGTTCATAAATACAAAAAGGAAACTAACTGTCAAACATGTCACAAATACATGAAGGTTATCTAATTTTCAAATTTGTTAAGTATAATACTATAATGTGAGCTTCACAATATGACCACTTTGCTTTATTCCAAAAAAAAAGTGATGATAATAAATGGATAGGAACAAAACCATCCGAAATGGGACTCAAATCAATATTCAACATTAATTGGTTCACATTTTCCACAAGTCAACATCCCATTTTTTTTAATCTGGATTTGCTTTGAAAGCAAATTGATACACAAATCCAAGATAAAAATAAGAAGAAAACGAGTGAAATATTTCCTCAATAAGGACAGTCTTCATCCAGCATTTGCTGTGATTGAGTTATTATGGGTCCTAGACATAAGACATTTTTTCTTTCTTTTTCCTTTTCTTGGTGCGAGCATCCATAAATTGTTATTTACCATCTGGACTACACAACTATAACAAAAAATAGTCCACAATGATGCATAACATCAGCCCCAAAAAATGCTATTACCAGCTATTACCAAAAAATAGTCCACATTGACCACAAGTTACCCAAAAACAGGTCACATCAGCCCCAAAAAATGCTATTATCAAAAACTCCCCATCAAAAGATACAAAGCATAGCTTTAAGAAAGAACAAAGGAGCATCCAAAACTTCAGGTTCCTAAAATTTCCTAAAGGTTTCTGGGCTCCGGCAGACCGAAGCTTTCTTTTCTCCCACAAAGCAAGCTCTTTCTGCAGCAACAATTGCAGCTCAAACCCAAACAGATTCAGCAGCCAAACCGACATTAACTTTCGTAAACTCATAATCAAAATGCCATGTTGTACATACAAGAGGATAAGAGCTAACAAAGTGAAAGTTTGCAAATTCTAATTCATTCAAAAGGTCTCCACCAGTTCTGAATTTACCTATGGGAGTTCACTTAACAAGTTAACACTCACACTTGGTCGGCATTATGAAAAGGAAAACAGCAATGAAAGTCTTGTCCTCATGGTAAAGCAAGTCAAAATCTCTCAAACGGGCTCTTAAGCAAAACTCCACAGAAACGTAAGAAAACAGTTACTTAAACAAGTGAACGAACAGGAGCACAACAGAAGGTAGCAGGCTTACTGATTGCTGTTTTAAATCGTAGCATACTCATATATGAGATTATTATCAAACAACAAACCAACCAAAAAGGAAATTCAAACCATTCCAGAAACTTCAACAATTCAAAAGAAATAAATTTTTATTGCTGTAATAGAGAATAGGGCTCTAATCTGTCTACATTGCTGCAACAGGACAAGGAGCACCGTCCTTGTTGCAGCAACTCTCAGCTACTAGAATTGCTGGCATAACAGCGAGGGAATGGGAAAAGATGACAGTGTGCCTTTAGTTCAAGGTTAATGACTTTCTAAACACAGCCCTGATAGCTGATATGTTCATAGTATCCCACTCCAGTTGCAAACGAAAACAAGATTATCAAATGAAACCACAACTTTAGCAATCCCAGGATGGAAAGACTGCTGCAACAAGCCAATAACTTCGAGCTTGTCGCAGTGCATCCTTCGATTGGACTCCAAAGGCCCTAACAGACACAGGTTATGCAAATAAGGACCAAAGATGTAGTCTTTGGCTTACCAGATTGGAGAAAGTTAAAACCTTTGGATCAAACAACAAACACAGCATCACATCAAACGCTATCTCAGCGACCGAAAGGCAAAAAAAGATAAAAAAAAGAAGTACCGGAAACAGTTGCAACAAGCAAAAGGTTTCATCTTGTTGCAGGGGTTCTAACAAAACCATTAATCACTACCACAAGTAAAGGAATGGAACGTTGAAACAGGAAATTTATGTGATTTTTCTGATTTTAGCCTGTCAAAACATAAGAGGGCAACCATAAACATCCAACGAAAGACCTCATGGGTTCATCATAGACTGTACCAAGAACCTTAAAATCATAAGTATGGCAAGGCTACCTCGTCATCGTCAAACAGATAGATAAGAAGTAACATACCTGGACAGCAAAAAGGAAGCGGATTGGAAAGATCTTTAGCGGACAGCGTTGCCCTTCAACGATGATGGAAAGCGATGGTTTTCTCCTTCACTCACTGCTTTCCCTTTCCTTTTGCTTAGAATTTCTCAGCCTTACTCTCGGCTCTCTCGGTTTCTCTTCTCAGTTTTTCCTTCTTGTTTCAGTCTTTTTCCTCTCAGCTCCAACACCTTGCTCCCCTGTGCTTCCTCGACATCAATAGAGGGGGCAAAAGATTGGAAAAAAAAGGAGAAAAGAAAATGTAGTAGGGATTTGGAAAAATTGGGGAAAATGTAGTAGAATATTAGGGATTTGGAAAAATTGGGGAAAATGTATAGGAAGCTCTGTTTTGTGCTCAGTGCAGAAGCTTGTCTCGGTGAAAGTTTGTGTTGCTCAAGTGTTCCGTTGCTTTAACTCAGACCAAGTGTTCTGTTGCTTTTGTTTTCAGAATGTGTTCCGCTGCTTTGGTTTTTGCTTTGCTTTGGATATTGTTTCTGTTGCGCGGCACTTTCACTATGATTTGATCAAAATTTTGACTTCACTCATTTTCCCCCCATTTGATACCAAAAATCATGTTTTTTTCTGGATTTGTAATATGGTTTGAACCATAGATTTTAATGCTATAGTATTATTCTTTATTTTTTAGCAAAAAATAAAAATTTTCATCAACATAGGTGGCAAAATTTGTTAATTTCATATAATTGAAAATGCACTTTTATAATTTGCTAATATTTTATACTAATTTCTTATAATTGCAGCACTAAAGAACATCATGCAATTCAAAATAATTAAACTCAAATTATATCGTTATAACATAGTTTCAATAAAAATAATCATTTTCCCAACATTTGAGACCAATCATCATGCTTTTTTTTATTTTTAATTTGGTTTGAAGCATAGATTTTATTGCTATAGTATTATTCTTTATTTTTTAGTACAAAAACACAAATTTTCATCAATATAGGTGGTAAAATTTGTTAATTACATATAAGTGAAAATATACTTTTATAACTTGCAAATATTTTAGCCCTGCAATTTTTTATAATTGCAGCACTAAAGTACATCATTAATTGAAAATAACGAAAGTCAAATTTTATGGTTATAACAAACTTTCATTAAAAATAATCAAATGCTATTAATAAGACATTATTGTTAAGTCAAAATCAAAGAAAATTTAGTGATGACATAATGTTATCACTAATTTATTCAAGATTATAATGACAAGAAAAGTCGTCACTAATTAAATTGCTAGTTTTTAATATTGTCAATTGCTAGTTTTTAATACTTTTGTGAAAATATTGATAATGGTTGAGAAAATTTTGTTACGTACATTACTGCAAGTGATAAATGTACTTTTGTTTTTTTTCAAACATTTATTTTAATGTTTAATTTTGTTTAAAACTATTATACTAGTATAGATTTGCAAGACAAAACTTAAGTTCACAATAGTTAAAAAATTCATTACAAAGAAAACACAAAGTAGTAGTCGCAAAATGTGTATAAATTATAGATATTTTAATGTGTATAAAATATAGTTTATTTTAATGTTTAATTTTGTTTGAAACTATTTTACTAGTATAGATTTGCAAGACATAGATTTATGGGTAATTTCTTTTTTTTTTTTGCTTTCACATATTTAATTTATGTTAAATACAAAACCTACCAATTTCCCTCTCATAAAAATATTAGTGCAACACTTTTTGAATTTTACTTACAAACATTTATGTATTTAACATAAATTAAATGATTTAGAGTGAAATGCCCATAAAGAGCAGAATATTTGTTCATGCAATGGAGGAAACCCACAAAGAGTTGGTACTTTATGGGCCATTTCTTTTTTTAAAAAATTTTAATTTATATTGAAAAGATAACCTACCAGTTTTCGTTTTGTAAGAAATCAGTGTAACACTTTTTGAATTTTACTTACAAACATTTATAAATTTATCATAAATTATATGTTTGAGAGTAAAATGCCCATAAAAAGTTGGTACTTTGAATAGATAATGCTCATTTGCCCATAAACTACACTCCCTGAAGGCTATTTTGTTAATTACTTTGTAGTACTTTGTTATTCCTTTGCTAATACTACTTGGCATGTAGTACAAAGGATAAATCTGGCATAAATTTCTTATTCCATTGATAAAAAGACCTGCCTCCTTATAACTATTGTAATGAAAGATATATCTTTAGAGTTTATAACAAATTATTACTTAAGTTTGAGAAAATTATAAAATATTTATGCATAGTTTATCAAGATACCATTCGCAATTTCCTAATAAAAAAATAGGGGCTAAATTGTAAAAGCTAGGGTGCCATAATAGAAATAATAAAATTGGTGTATTACACATGGGTGTTAAATTGCAAAAGTTAGAGTGCCATAGTAGAATTAATGAAATTAGTGAATTACATATGGGGCTAAATTACAAAAGTTAGGGAGTAATAATAGAATTAAAGAAATCGGTGTATTATATATGGGGCTAAATTGTAAAAGTTAAGGTATCATAATGGAATTTTTTACAACATTTGGGGCTAAATCGCAAAAGTTAGGGTGGCACAGTAGAATTAATGAAAGTGACTTAGAAATAAGTACTTTAAACAGTGACGATTAATTCTTGTCACTAAATCTGCATCGGTAGAGTGACAGTGACGATATTAGAAGTTATCACTATATAAATCATTTTAGTGACAACTTTTTCAAGGTCGTCACTGAAGACTTAGTTGCTTTGAGCAATTATGACAACTTTCTTTGTCGTCACTAAACAACCACGTTTTGTGACGACTTTTTTCGTTACTAAAAATGTTGTCACTAATGAGCATATTTCTTGCGGTGTAGTTTGTGACGAAAATAACGGGTCGTCACTAAACATTTAGTTGCTTTGATGCAATTGTGACAACTTTAGGTGTCGCGACTAAAGAAACTCCTTTTGTGACGACCTATTATCATCACTACAAAAATGTTGTCACTAATACCTTTTTTTTTAGTGATCAGTGACGACAACAAAAAGTCGTCAGTAAATAGGCCAAGCAATAGTGATGATGTTCTTAATATTGTCACTATTGTGTGTTCTAAACACTCTCGCGCTCTTGCTAAATCTTGGCGGGAATTTACTAGTGACGACTTAAAAAAGTCATCACAAATAAGTTGGCTCCCTTTAGAGGTTTGTGACGAGTGAGAAAGTTGTTAATAAAGGATCCACTTTTGTGACAACTTTTTTTCGTCACAGAGAAAAGTTGTCACTGATGACCAATTTTCTTGTAGTGTGTGCAGGACAGAATTTTCAGTCAACTTTGCCAATTTTTTGGAATTTATAGAGATTGAATAAAACTCTAAAATTTTCACTGTAGGAAACCCTATGAGTTTAGTTTCAAATGCAACAAACGGAACTCAATTCCGACTTTTCTATACGAAATTATAGCCAATTTCCCAAAACTGCGCAGAGCCTTCTGCGAAAATTTCTAGATTTTCTAACAACTTGAGATTATGAAAATTTTCTTAACAAAATTCACTCCCTTGACTCAAATTCAACAATTAAAATAACCAAGAATCTAAGGCAAGTAAGTTCAAATAAGAGCTATAAAGACAAGTAAAATTTTGGGGTCTCACACTCTCTCCTCCTCAAAAGAATTTAGTCCTCGAAATTATAACCTTTGCTTGCACAAAACTGGATGTTATAGTATTTTTCTTCAATTCCTAAGTGGCTTTCTCTTACTCATCGTACTGCTAAAAATTTACCTAAAGGAAAAATCTTGCCGACGTAATGGCTAAGTTGATATACTAAGAAAGTTCAATGAAGGCGTCAAATTGTGCAAAGTGATATAAATTTAAGAACTTGAGGAAAAGAAAAATTTGTAACTATGAAACTTGGTTACTACTCTTGCTAAATCGTGAAATAAAATTCTAGGCATTAGCAAATCATCTCCAAAGTACATTTCCTCTCATGACTATAATTAAATATCTAAACACGTACTACCCTCCATGTCTCTTTTGAAAAAGAAAAAAAAATAGACTATATAGGTATAAGTATAATAAAGTAGCTATGAAACTCGGTAAAAGCAATTTCAAATCATAAAGTAAAAATAATAGAACACATTTAAAATAAAACACTCCCTTATATATATAGTCACGTACCCTATGGTACATTAATCCTAGGTATTGCTCAGTCACTACACTTAATCAAAATTTGAAGAGGTACAACTAGATATGTATACTTGAATAATAAGAGTCCCAAATCTCATGAATATCTTCAATATCTCCCAAGTCCAGACTATTCGTATTCCCCATGCTTGGCTTTCGCCATCTAGACTTATCATAAATGTATCACTCTTTGGTATTTGGGTACAAGAATCCGAAAATATGATAATTCATCACTCGAGCTGGCCAGGCTCAAGAGGAAATCGACCACTATTGAGAGTCCTATCCAACATACATATCTAGTATCCCCAACAATAGACATTTCTTCCACACTTAACAAGCCAATCCCCACAGTCCGAGAACCCTCTCCCGACATGAGTTCAATAAGAGCTCTGATTCCATCTGCGACGACCCCACCTCCCCCTAGGGCCTACCCCAGGTTTTAGCCGACCGTCTGCCCAATTCTCGTCAAGACTCACTCACTCGAAATAAAATAGGTTATAACCGCAAGAGTAAAGGAAATAACAGTTCTCAAACTTGGAACGTACATGTAAATTCATTTCTATTCCAAACATTCGTACAATCCCAATCATAACAAAAGATATGAATTCCAGATACATTCAACCCTAACCGAGAACTCGCGCGAGTACAATCGCAAAATTTCCAAAAGCTAGACTATGCTAGCCTGTACCAGTCTCACGCCCTCACTCGTATCCCCTGTAAGGAAAACAAATTTAATGAAATAGGGTGCGCTAAAGTTCAATGAGGTTTCAAATAGCAAGTTGACCATTATTTAAAAGTGCATGTATCAAATTAGCAAAGTAGCGAGCATAACAAGTTCATAAAAGTGAGTAATAACACTTCAAGTAGCAAATCTCAAAATAAGCGAGTGTAAAATTCTTTTTCTAAAAGAAATAATAACACTACTATTAACAATCAAAGTATAAGGATACAGATGGTTCTCGGAGTCAAATTCCCGTTGCTTGGCCAGAGCTTGATCCAGTATTAGTTGATACTCCATCAACTTTCAAGTAAAGTAACCAATCCAGTAGTGCTTCGCTTCACACCAATCCTTCCACCATTCAAGCCCTTTGCCAGTCCCGAACACCAACTAAACCCTGGTGGTAATTCTCGAATATACCAATTAGTCGAGTAGATAACACTCCACTCGACAACACTAGATACCCATGGTTCGTTATCTAATCGACCAAACCTTTACCGACTCGACTAGATTAACTAGCCAGTGGGGTTTGGGTTCCCAAGAAGTCGATGAGATAACATCTCCAATCGACTGAATCAAGATAAAAGTACGGAGACGGGAATGAGAAGTACCTCCCACTCGTATCGAGTGTGGTGCATACTGCAGCTCAGCATTTACAAATCAGGCAAAAGTACAAATACAAGTACAGGTCAATACAAATCAAGTCACTTGTGCAAGCATGAATGAAATATCAAGTGATTAGTTGAGTTAGGTCAAGTGCGATAAAGTACACACTTGCCCGACCAAATCAAGCAAATCTTATCTGATCACGTTGGTAAAAAATTTAATCAAGTATCAAGTTCAATCACGTATTTAGAAGCACTCACCAAAGATTTAGTGCTTGTCAAAAATCACGCTCATGTGTAACTCTTTGGTTGGAGTCCAAATCTACGATACAATATCATTTAAAATCTTGAAATCAACTAGGGTTCGAAACTTAAGAGTTTTGTTTCAAGAAGATCAAGTAAATGAAACTCATTTAGATAGGGTTCATGTTACTTATCAAACTCTAGAAAATTCATGCTTGCTCTTTTGGTTTTGGCAATAAAACGATTAAAACTTTGGAATTCCCATTTGAGTCGAAAAGATGAGAAAAACGTATTTCTATTTGTCGCTACTTTCATTTTTCCAAGGGTACGAGTTTCGGCCAAATTCCAGCTTATATACCTCTACAAAAGAAGACTCGAATACCTTAGACAAATCAAGTTCAAATCGTCCTCAAATCTTTGCTCAGTTGCGAGTGAAAATTTGGGCGGCATGCCCTTTGTATTTAGCTATTTTTCAGCCATTTATGGCTTCATTATTTTCCTCAACTCAGCCTAAATTCACACATAAGCAAAATTAACATAATAGCCTTTCAAATAGACTCAATTTCATCCAAACACAAGGCAATTCTAGCAATGTAACCATCAAAATCAAAGCTGGAAATCAATTTTAAAGACGAATGACTAAGTAACAGGTTTGACATCTTCCAGAGTTTTGGCCATAGCTGAAGCTACGCTTATCCGATTGGGATAAATTTTTCGGAGTTTCGAAACTAAGACAGATACATACATTTCCTATGAAGACATTGACATCCAATTCTTGCATTTTCAAGGTCAAAATGTGCAATCTCCGAGAAAACAGAAAGCTGCCTATGAAATAGGGCTTTTGGGCAGTCAGGGGTATTTTAGTCGTTTCACAAGGTACAGTAATCCGATTCAACTGAAATTTTACATTAAGATATTTAACTCCATTCCCTACAACTTTCATGTTTTGAGCAAAACCTGATTTGGCCTTTATCATGGATGAATATGCAGGTCAGTTTGATTCTAAAACAGGACAAAATCACTACACTTGCTGGAAATTGCTTGACAAAGCTGCAATTTTATAGCTAAAGCTGGAAATTCTTAGTTGAAATCTAAAAAGTCAGAATAAAGCTATAAATCTTCACACAAGTCCTTAACAAAGTTAGATACCATCATATCATAGCTAAAAAACACAAATCAAGGCTGGAAAATGAAACCCTAAACTGGAAATTTCACCAATCTTCACAAATTCATGAATATCTTTCATAAACTTCCAATTTCAAGTCATCTTCCTAATAAATTTCAAGAATAGAAAGAGAAAGATAATTTTCCATCTTTTTACCTTCAATCCTCCAAGAAAAAGTTAAAAACCAAGCCTTTCCTCTCCAAAGAAACTCCACTACAAGCTTCCTTGCTACCTTATTGCCACTTTGTTCGGTTTAGTTTTGTTGTTCTTGTTGATCTTCACTCAAACAAGGTAAGAATCATGGTAGCCATGGAAGTTTTCTTTCTTTGTTTTTCCCTCAAGAGGTTCGGCCATGATGAAGAAAGAATGAAGAAAAAGTGGCCAAAATGAGAGATAAGAAGATAGGAAATTGGTTTGGTCAAAGTTTAACAAGTGTCACACTTTGATTGGAGGTCAAAATTTTCTTTTCTCACTTGTTTTTTTAGTCCAAATTTTCGGCTGCATTGAGAAGATATTTAGGGCTGATTTTTCTCAATTAATAACAAAGAGATTAAGCTAATAAAGTAGTGTTCAAGTGGTATATTCAATCGGTAGCAAACGGTGCGCGTCAGTACAAGCCGATTTTTCTTAACTCGCGTGTACTAGTGTTTTAACTTATGATTCTCTAATTTATTATTAGAACTTCTAATCGCACACTTTCTCTTATATAAAACTCATTATTAACCACCAAATTTAGTACACACACCTTACCAATTAATCACACTACCAAAATGCACCAAAAAACACACCAAAAACCCTAACTTATGCCATTCCTTTAGAAAAATCATTACTTGAGTTATAATTGTCAAACATTCATACAATTTGGCCTGTTAAAAACTAGATTTCAAATACTAATAATTCTTACAAGACACTTGCTTTTGGTAAATTAGCTTCACAAATTTTAGATTGGGTTAGGTATTGGGAAGCATCCTAAGTAGTCTGTCTTTTTTCTGATTCTCATTTTCTCTTCCTTGCTGACTTGACTTTTTTCCAATTTCTTTTTATTTGGTTCTTTTGTTGAGAAAATTGATGTTTCTTTGCAGGTTTAGGCCGGAAGCTCTAAATTGGTTGTTTGCCAAGGGATTGGTAGGATGGTTTTTGCAAGTTGCTCTACTGAAAATGTCATTGTTTTCGCTGAGTGGCGGGGAGGCTCCTTTACTTGACATTGTGGCATATGCCAGATATACATTCACGGGATTGTCTCTGGCCGTTGTGGGAAAACTTATTTGGAGTTATTCATACTACGCTCTGATACCCTGGATATCTTTATGCATGGGAATTTTCTTGGTGAAGACAATGAAGAGAGTTCTTTTCGCAGAGGTGAGGAGTTATGATTCAAGCCGGCATCATTACCTCCTGCTCTTCATTGCCATGGCTCAGTTTCCACTTCTCATTTGGCTTGGAAACATCAGTCTAAATTGGCTTTTTTAAGCTGTATCAAGTTGTGCTGTAGTTCGGGACAGCTCATTAGTAATCACAGTATTCCAAGTTTTGTAGTCGTATTTTAGTTGTTTAATCTCTTTGGGTGCCTTGCCAGTATTACCATATTGAATTGTTTCTTTATGATCCATGACGCACTACTAGGAATATGCATGTCGTATGCAGATGCCCCCTGGGATTTTGACATACTAGCACGTTTTGGTTGGGGAGAAAGTGAAAATAGAATTTTTTGTGTTATATATGCGGATCTGTGAATCGATTGTTAAATTTTTGGATTATATATCTAAACGACAGTCAAATTCATTTGCTCAAGATCAAGAAACGCTGCCGAAATAAGAGAAAAATTGTTCTTCGATTCTCTTAAATTTTCCCCTGTAAGATATTTGATAGCCCAAAAATTCCAATTCTTGCATCGTCTGATTTGGATAAGCAAAATGAATATTTTGATCAGTCTGCATGTAAATGAGTTCAGCTCTCAAAACTATAAGTACAAAATCACGCATTATCGAACAGACCTACCGTACGTACTCTTGCCTTTTCTCTCTAGAGTAGGTATCTCTCTCAAAATTACACCCTCTCTAGACTTCCTCCTCTACCCTTCCTCCTCCATAGGAGGGAGATCTTGGCCTTAAGCCAAGGTCTCCCTTCCTCTTCCTTTGTCCTTTGCTTTTCCTTTCATTCAATAAAATCTCTCCTGGGTTTTCCTAGTGAGAGTTTTCTTCTCTCCTAAGGTGTCCTATTGAGAGTTTTAGTCTCTCCTAAACTATCTTAGTGAGAGTTTTATTTAGTTTTGTTTCTTTACTTTTTCAGATCTTGGAGTTTTTTTAGATCTATATGTTAGATCTACAATTTCTTCAGTCTTCTCATCAGATCTCAATTTCAGTATTGAGCTTGAATCAGTTGGATAGCAGATCTGAGGGAATATTTCAGATTTGGATCAATCTCGGCAGATCTCACCATCTTTATTGGACCTTACAACTGTTGATTAGCAGATTTGACGATTACAACATGCACAAAGAGAGCCTGCGACTTATTCTATGATGAAATGTTTTTCAAATTTATGGTACTTTTTAGATCTGTCCTTAATTTCTCAAATCTTATGTATTTGTTAAATTGCAGATCTATAAGTTTAGTGCATGTTTATCAACCACCAAGGCAGCAATGTATCTCAATTGTGTTGGACGATTTCCAGTAATTCTTGAATGAAATATGTTTTATTATAAAAAAAAATCACGCATTATCACAAAATTTTAAATTCGTTCAAATAATCAAACAAATTTGGACACTATAACGTCTATAATCAATAGCACTCTTATCCATGGACACCATCAATAGGTGGACTGATGGACTGATTGTAACAGTAGAATAAAAAATTTTCATTTCATAATTGAAGCATGCACATACCTACACGAATACTTGGTTGCAATTCAGATTAGTATCAATCAGACCATACAAACACGCACACACATGTATCAATGACCGGAGCTTCATTCAATTTTCACAACAGATCGATTGAATATAGTTTAATGTTAATACAATAGCCTAATGGGTTTAAAGACCTTTAAATTTTGTTTGCAATTCTGGATATTCATTCTAACTGTTATAAAAGCACTAAGAGGGTCAAGACGTTTGATAAGTTTCAATCTTAACCATGGGTATGCATGTCAATGGGTCGGGTCTTATCCAGATCCAACCCAAACTCAATATATTTGGGTAGAGTTTGGATTTAATTTCTCAAATCCAGATCCTACCCAGACCTAGATCCTGTGAGAGAGTCGTGGGTCTGGGTAGGGTCTGGTTTTTTAGAATTCATATCTAAATCCAGATTCATACCAGACCTTACTCAGACCCATATTTATTTAATTAAATAATATATATATTAGTAAATTTATAAAATAATATAATATTTTATGACTATTGGATCAAATTCAGTAAGATTTTATAACATTAGAATCTGCATTTAGTATTGGTGATTGGGTGATTAATGAGACTCGTGCCAAATTGCTTCTAAATATGGTTGAAACATTAGTGATTACTGATGATTGGATTGAATAAAAAAATAATGAGTAAGTGTTTATAAATTTTTTTTATTCTATTATTTATTTGCCATCGATCGTTAGTCAAATGACTTTTATCTCATTCACTATTTTAGTGTTGGATTGCAAGACATCTATCAATATTGAAGTTTAATAAGAAAAAGAGGTACAAAATTACATTTTTTTAATAAGACTAAATATTTATATATGTTATGGTTGTTTTCTTTTTTTAAAAGCTAGTCCTAGTTGTCATTGTAATTGATACAAACTTTTCAAGAAAAGGAGAATAGGTAAAGGCAAACAAATGAAATATTGGATGTGGATGCAGTTGAATTTTTGAAAATATATAGAAGTAGTCAGTAATAATTCTTTCTTTGAATTCACAATATTGCATTCAACTTGTTGAATGTTAATTTTATTATTTGAAAACAAAAATTGGATGGTATTTATATTATTTATGAACTCTATATATTTTAAATATATTTTTACTTCAGTATGTTCAAAAAATACCCATGAATATCCATTGAATACGCAGATCCATAAGGATTGGGTATGGACTTACTTTTTCAGATCCAAAAGGATCTGGATCTGGGTCTGGGTCTAACTAAATTAAATGGGTCTAGATCTGGATTAAAGAATTTCAGCTCATAAGTTGGTCCAAATTGAGCCATAAGCTACTACAACATTCCTATGTTTACTTGTGCATGGCAGAATTTTCAGTCAACTTTGCCAATTTTCTGAAATTTATAGACATTGAATCAAACTCTAAATTTTTTACTATAGGAAGCTCTATGAGTCTAGTTTCAAATTCAACAAACGGAACTCAATTCCGACTTTCCTATACGAAGTTATAGCCAATTTTCCAAAACTGCGTAGAGCCTTCTACGAAAATTTCTAGATTTTCTAACAACTTGAGATTATGAATCTTTTCTTAACAAAATTCACTCCCTTGACTCAAATTCAACCATCAAAACAACCAAGAATCTAAGGCAAGTAAGTTCAAATAAGAACTATAAATACAAGTAAAATTTTGGGGTATCACACTCTCTCCTCCTTAATAGAATTGCGTCCTCGAAATTCTAACCTTTGCTCGTACAAAACTGGATGTTAGAGTATTTTCCTCCAATTCCTAAGTGGCTTTCTCTTACTCATAGTACTGCAACAAATTTACCTAGAGGAAAAATCTTGCCGACGTAATGGCTAAATTGATATACTAAAAAATTCAATGAAGGTGTCAAATTGTGCAAAGTGATATAAATTTAAGAACTTGAGGAAAAAGAAAATTCGTAACTATGAAACTTGGTTACTACTCTTGCTAAATCGTGAAATAAAATACTAGGCATTAGCAAATCATCTCCAAAGTACATTTCCTCTCATAACTACAATTAAATCTCTAAACACGTACTACCCTCCATGCCTCTTTTGAAAAAAAAAAAGACTATATAGGTATAAGTAAAATAAAGTAGCTATGAAGTTCAGTAAAAGCAATTTCAAAGCAAAAAGTGAAAATAATAGAGCACATTTAAAATAAAACACTCTCCTTATATATATAGTCACATACTGTGACGGCCCCACCTCTCCCTAGGGTGTACCCCAGGGTTCGGCGGGTCGCCTGCCCAACTCTCGCCGGAACTCAGTCGTTCACTTCAGTTCTCAATTAAAATCGGAATAAATCACAAGAATAAATAGGACAGCGATCCAAACTTAAAGCGGAACTTATATACATTGCCATCCCAAAATGGAGTATAAAGATCGAATATACAAAGGTTCTCAATCCTTCATACGTCCAACCCGTGCTAAGCACTAGGGCGAGAACCATTACAAAAAAAAAAAAAACAAAAGAACTAGACTAGGCTAGTCTATGCTCTCATCCTGCTCACCGTCCCCTGTTAAGGAAAACAAAACTAAAGGGGTGAGTTAAAAGCTCAGTGAGGTTCCGAACACATAGTCAAATAGTCAATTCAATACGTTAAACATGGAGTATCAATATCCAAGAAATTTTTACAATAGAAAGCGATAGTAACACATTCATTAAAAGGATACGGGCTCACATGGAGCTATTCGTTCGTTCGTTCGTTCCCCTGACATTTCCCCTTATTCCTCCAATTATTTGAAACTTTCCTTTTTGAGAAGTAAAACCCTCGTGCCTGCGTTCGTTCATTCATCCCCTTCCGGACGTTGACCGGACTCCACCCATCCGAACGTTGGCCGGACTCCACCTATCCGGACGTGGCCGGACTACAAGGTAATACTCGAGTATACCAAATTCACCCAGGGTCACCATATCGCCAGACCGAGTCCGCTTCTGGCTCGAGTCGATCGGTAACGAAGGGCAGGGCCCAATTCAGCCAAAAGGCTTACATCATGCGCAACTAATGTTTCAATCGTCAAATCATTGAAAATTTCATATTTCATTTAGGTCGAGCGCGATAAAGTACACGCTCGCCTAGAAAATTCGTTTTAGAAATCCTTGAAAACACTTAACACATCATCAAACAACAACAACAAGTCATGAAGTCATGGAGAATATAACAAACAAGAAACACTCACCTATGTATGAAAAACAACGGGTAAAATATCCTTCTGGATATTATCCTCAGTCACCGAGAAAACCTAAATTAAACGAGAAAGAATATTACAGATCATCTAGCACAACAATTAGGTGCAATCAAAGAAACTCAACAATTATAGGGAGAACGTACAAAAGACTTTAAAGTGAAACGAGGACATTTGGACCCGTGGAAAAATAACTAGGGTTTCATGGACCAAACGTAAGTATACCAGTTCAAATAGAAACTTAGTCTTCGAGCGAAAATTTGGGCAGCATGCCTTTTGTATTTTCCTATTTTCTAGCCATTTATGGCTTCATCCTTTTACTCAATCAAACCCAAGGTTATCCATAATAAAATTTCATTTCAATAGCCATCCAATAGGCTCAAGACAATATAAGAACAAAAATTAAGATAATATCAAGTGCGGAAATGAAGTTTACAAAAGACAATTTCGACGGGTTTTTGCGGACTGGGCACATCTGAGGCTACGCTTATCGGATTAAAGTGCAACTTATGCCATTTAGAAGCTAAGACAAAATCCTACAACTTTCATGAAGATCACTCGATCAAATTTCCAGTGTAACCTACTCAAATTCCCAATTCACATAACCTAATTCCAACTAATCGGCTATTTAACCGTACTGCATTCAAATGGCCATATCTCAGTCTACCAAAGTCTGTTTAAGGTGTTCTTAGTGGCGTTAAAAAGCTAAGACAGAGTACTAAAACTTTCATGTTTTTCCAAATGGATAAATAAGCATGAATCATAATGAATAAACATGCTAAACTGGATGAACTGACTAAAATGGAACACTGGAAACATCCTAAAATAGTAAGGGTATTTTGGTCTTTTCACAGGCTACGTTGCTCTGATTAAGCTGAAATTTTGTAGGAAACTATAAAATATCATTCTCTACAACTTTCATGTTTTATGCTAGGCCTAATTCAGCCTCTAACATGGAGCCCTAAAACCGGACAGAATGGAAGTCATATTTTCCAGAAATCTGGAAATTTGGGATTTCAAGGGCAATCTCTTCATTTTCTTGATTCAATCACAACCACAACCTCTTATACAAGCCTATATATATCATATACCACTCCTACAACAAGTATAAGAAGGAAATCAGTCAAACCCAAAGTCATATACATCACCCCAAAATCATCACAACAACTTGTATAGCTACTAATCTAACCCAAAACATGAGCTATATAACATCTTAAACAAAAATAAAAGAACCAAAGCCATGGGTCAGACCTTATACCTCAACAAAAGGTCTTGCAAGAGTACTACTTCACCTCCTCTTGAAATTTCTGGTTCCTTAAGCTTCCCAAACTCTCAAACTATTGATTAATCGGTTTAGATTTCTTGTTTTCTCACTTAAGTGGACCAAACTCAAGATGGATTATGATTTCTTTCTCTTGGCTTTTCCCTCTCTTTCTCACGGTTCATATGGCAGAAATAGAGGCTGAAATGAAGTGCAATTGAAGCTTCAAAGAAGGTTAAAAGGATAGGAATTGATTTGGGTCAAAGGTGACAAGTGTCACAAGTTGATTGGTAGTCAAAATTTTTTCTTTTCTCTTGTTTTCTTGGTCAAATATTATGGCTGGTGTATGAGATATTTTGAGGGTTAATTAGCTGAAACAAAATGAGAAGATTAAGGTAACAAAGTATGGGTCAAGTGGTGTGTTTGCCCGATAACAAACGGTACCCGTCGGTTCGAGCCGATTTTTCTTAAATCGCGTATACTAGGGTTTTGACTTTCTAATCACTAACTTATTATTATCACTCCAAATCATATAATATTTCTCACCTAAAAGTCACTTTTAATCACCAAATTTGATCCCCACTCCGTACCGAAAATTCAACCGGCGAAAATCACGAAAATCCTAATTTGCTCCAATCTTGAAAACGAAGAGTGAAACCCTACTTTCTAGGTTTATTTACACTCATGTGGAATGTTTGGGTAGTAGGGTTTTAATAAATAATAATTTTTAAATAAAAGGCATTTTTGATAAAAATATAAAAAATTTGCGAGTCCTCACACATACCCTATGGGACATTAACCCTAGGTATTGCTCAGTCACTACACTTAATCAAAACTTGAAGAAGTACAACTAGATATGTATTCTTGAATAATAAGGGTCCCAAATCTCATGAGTATCTTCAATATCTCCCAAGTCCAGACTATTCGCATTCCCCATGCCTTGGCTTTCACCATCCAGACTTATCATAAATGTATCACTCTTTGGTACTCGGGTACAAAAATCCGAAAATATGATAATTCACCACTCAAGCTGGCTAGGCTCAAGAGGAAATCGACCACTATTGAGATTCCTACCCAACATACATATCTAGTATCCCCAAAAATAGACATTTCTTCCACACTAAACAAGCCAATCCCCACAGTTCGAAAACTCTTTCCCGGCATGAGCTCGATAAGAGCTCTGATACCATCTGCGACGACCCCACCTCCCCCTAGGGCGTACCCTAGGGTTTAGCTGACCGCTTGTCCAACTTTCGTCAGGACTCACTCACTCCAAATAAAATAGGTTACAACCTCAAGAGTAAAGGAAATAACAGTTCTCAAACTTGGAACATAGATGTAAATTCGTTTCTATTCCAAACATTCGTATAATCCCAATCATAACAAAAGATATGAATTCTAGATACATTCAACCCTAACCGAGCACTAGCGCGAGTACAATCGTAAAATTTCCAAAAAATAGACTATGCTACCCTGTACCAGTCTCACGCCCTCACTCGTATCCCCTGTAAGGAAAACAAATTTAACGAAATAGGGTGAGCTAAAGTTCAATGAGATTCCAAATAGCAAGTTGGCCATTATTTAAAAGTGCATGTATCAAATTAGCAAAGTAGCGAGAATAACAAGTTCAAAAAAGTGAGTAATAACACTTCAAGTACCAAATCTCAAAAGAAGCGAGTGTAAAATTCTTTTTCTAATAGAAATAATAACACTACGATTAACAATCAAAGTATAAGGATACAGATGGTTTTCAGGAGCCAAATTCCCGTTGCTTCGCCAGAGCTTGATCCAGTATTAGTTGATACTTCATCAACTTTCAAGTAAAGTAACCAATCCAGTAGTGCTTCGCTTCACACCAATCCGTCCACCATTCAAGCCCCTTGACAGTCCCGAACACCAACTAAACACTGGTGGTAATACTCGAATATACCAATTAGTCGAGGAGATAGCATTCCACTCGACAACACTAGATACCCATAGTTCATTATCTAATCAACCAAACCCTTACCGGCTCGACTAGATTAACTAGCCAGTGGGGTTTGGGTCCCCAAGAAGTCGATTAGATAACATCTCCAATCGACTGAATCAAGATAAAAGTACAGAGAAGGGAATGAGAGGTACCTCCCACTCGTATTGAGTGTGGTACATACTGCCACTCAGCATTTACAAATCAAGCAAAAGTACAAATACAAGTACAGGTCAATACCTTGTTTGATCTTCACTCAAACAAGGTAAGAATCATGGTAGCCATGGAAGCTTTCTTTCTTTGTTTTTCCCTCAAGAGGTTCGGCCATGATGAAGAAAGAATGAAGAAAAAGTGGCCAAAAGGAGAGATAAGAAGATAGGAAATTGGTTTGGTCAAAATTTAACAAGTGTCACACTTTGATTAGAGGTCAAAATTTTCTTTTCTTTCTTGTTTTTTTAGTCCAAATTTTCGGTTGCATTGAGAAGATATTTAGGGCTGATTTTGCTCAATTAATAACAAAGAGATTAAGGTAATAAAGTAGTGTTCAAGTGGTATATTCAATCGGTAGCAAATGGTGCGCGTCAGTACAAGCCGATTTTCCTTAACTCGCGTGTACTAGTGTTTAAACTTATGATTCACTAACTTATTATTAGAACTTCTAATCACACACTTTTTCTTATATAAAACTCATTCTTAATCACCAAATTTAGTATACACACTTCACTAATTAATCACACTACCAAAATGCATCAAAAACACACCAAAAACCCTAGTATGCACAAAAAACCCTAACTTATGCCATTCCTTTAGAAAAATCATAACTTGAGTTATAAATGTCAAACATTCGTACAATTTGACTTGTTGAAAACTAGACTTCAAATACTAATAATCTTAGAAGACACCTTAAAGAATTTCAGCTCATAAGTTGGTCCTAATTGAGCCATAAACTACTACAACATTCCTATGTTTACTTGTGCAGGGCAGAATTTTCAGTCAATTTTGCCAATTTTTTGAAATTTATAGAGATTGAATCAAACTCTAAATTTTTCACTGTAGGAATCCCTATGAATCTAGTTTCAAACGCAACAAACAGAACTCAATTCTGACTTTCCTATACGAAGTTATAGCCAATTTTCCAAAGCTGCGCAGAGCCTCTTGCGAAAATTTCTAGATTTTCTAGCAACTTGAGATTATGAAACTTTTCTTAACAAAATTCACTCCCTTGACTCAAATTCGACCATTAAAACAACCAAGAATCTAAGGCAAGTAAGTTCAAATAAAAGCTATAAAGACAAGTAAAATTTCGGGGTCTCACATTGACCCAGTGATCAGGAGAGAGATCTGAGAATTCTCTTTACTATCAAATTCTTGAATCTAGTAGTTAGGGTTGGGAAACGGCAAGGAGGGGTGGGATGGTTAAAAAAATCAAATAAATTTAGGAAAAGATGTAGTTTTAGTCCTCAATGTTCGACACTTGGCAATTTTGGTCCCTGAAGTTTCAACAAAAATAAATCTAATCCCCAATCTTTGATACTTTATGTAATTTTAATCCTTAAAGTTTTTATAAAAATAAATTTGGTCTCCAATGTTATCAATTTAAAGTAGATTTAGGACAAATGGATTTTTTCAAAGATTAACAAAATCAATCACGCACAATTACATATTTTTTGAAATAAACTGCTTAAAAATGATTCAAAATAGTAACCTTAAACAATAAAAATAATTCATGTGATGGCATGTTAGTAACTAACAACCCAGGAAGAAAAAATGAAAGAATTAATCTATATGATAAAAATAAGTATTTATGTTATTTTGCTTTAGAGCAGTAGGGACGGGGAGTTGAAATGAGTTAGGTGAATCAACTAGCTTTAGTTTTCTAGTTTCAAAAATTTCCTTTTTTTATTAGTTAATTAGTTAGCACGTGAGTTATTAGTTGTTAATTTTTTTTAAAGTTAGCTACTATTTTGCTTCTTTATTTTGAAATTTAATTTAATGGACAGATGATTTGAAGTGACTAAATTCTATAAGTAATTGGGGAAAAAATCTTCAAATATCCTAAATCTTTAACTTGATACATTAGGGACCACATTTGCTCTTGTCAAAACTTTAGAGACTAAAACTGCACATGTACTAAATATTGAGAACTAGATTTTTTTTTTGCCAAAACTTAATCATATAGGGGTTAAGCATTGGGGACTACTATTGCATTTTCTCCATAAATTTAATAATCCACCAACCTGCAAGCGTAAGATGTTATTTAAATTTAGTCCAATCATATATCTGTGGGTGTTGCTATCTGGTGAAGGATTGGGAGCCTATTAGGGTGTTGGCCCAATCTTGTATTGAATAAAGTCATTAACCAACCTTTGATTGGTATGGATCCGGAGCAAGATCGTTGCCATGTTTTTAATAGAAGGGATCCGTGGAATGGTTACTCGCCTTGATTTAGAATAGCGCAGGACCTTAGATTGACGGATCAGGGATCGTCTAAACCTTGTTGTCTTAGCCTAAGCATGGTCACTGCCCTAGATTGCTTGATGGGGTTAATGTCGCATAATGGAATTAAGTGAGAGGTAAAGGACGACAAGGCAAAAGCAAAAAGTGAAGGAATTAGTTGAACAGTTAACGGTCAAGATTGGCGACAAAGAAAATGTAAGGCTCAAATCATTGCATGTACATCATTTTCAATATCATATGTGAAACCCACAAAAATTTGTTCTACAATTACTTTTCATTGAAAGTGAGCATATCATGAAATAAAGTAAATTACATCATGTGAAATTGAACAAAAATTGGCACAAACAGTTGAGGTGGAGTCACTTGGAGATCGAGTCATCCTCATTAGCAGAGAAGTCGTGAGAACCAACTACACTATTTCTAGAGTAGCTGGCCACCAAGAGAATTTTAAACCTCTACTTAGATATAGGTGAAGAGATTTGATTCCTTACCTATATTTTAAAAATTTAGGCTCTTCCCCCTAACATAGAGTAGGAGTAGGTGTAGGTGTTGATTGGAATCTTTCATATTCGAAAAAAAAGCAGAGAACTCATGGATGTGTTTGGGAATAAAAAAAAAGTAGAGAAGTCAGGGATCCCTCCTGCTAGTGGGGCAGCATTATGAGGCCCATTGGTGGTTAGTGACGCTACCACCCATCCCTGTTGAGATGGATATGAGTGCTGGACTAGTATGGAGGAATTAAGGATACAGACACTTGGAAGCAGTAGGTTTGGGAGAGGTAACAATAAATAGAGGAATCTTGCTAGGTTGAAGCGGATCGGATCCTTTATATCTTGAACTGAATTCTTGAACTCTCACTGCCACCTCTCACCATTCCATTCTTGTACTTAATTTGCACTTTTATAAGGTCTAGGTTATTGTTTTTTTCTATCTTTTCTTGGATCTCGGTGTTGATTTGGATCTTGAACTGATGAACTGGTAATCAGTTACGCTCTGTGGGCTTCGGATCTTGAAAACTTTTCGAACGAGCATCTCAACAACATCTTACTTGTAAATTTTGAAGTGTAAAATGTTATTAGGAATAATATTTGTCTTTAAAACGAACTGTAATAATACATCATTTCTGCACTTCATTTCTTAATCTTTAGAATAGAGTCTGGGGAGTAGTAATTTTTAGTAAAAGGCTCCAAATAAGTATTTGAAATGGTGTTCAACTAAAAATGAATGTGAATAGAAAAAGTAAGGATCCGTAATGGAAGTTTAAGACGTAAATGAACCTCACATATACGGGACGCTTAACACATGTAACAAAAGATGTTCTATATTTTTTTTCCTTTTTTTTGGGTCACCGTATGATTGTCTATCTCCAACATTAATTACAAAACTAGTCGAAGAAACTAATTTCTTAGACAAATGATTGATTATGCCCAAATTGGCCAATTACGTGCATGCATATGTGATTCACGATAGGGATGTAAATAATCCGAGTTTTGAGCGCGATTATCTTTCATGATTATAAGTTTTGATTGGCTCTTCCTACTTTGATAAATTTAATATTCTATTATTTATTAGAGTTTGAGTTTTACAAAAGACTTCTAATTACTTTCTTATATTATTTTTGTTTTTCTTGCTAGTTTTTTAAACTAATTTTCTTGCCTTTTCTTAAAATTTGTTTCATAAATTACCCTTTGAATAAAGTTGCTCACCTACGACCTTGTTTAGCTGATTAATATATTACGATCCAAAAAAAAGTAGAGACAATTCCTACTACCTTTGTTAATACTATTATACATAAATTTTTCCTTAATTCTTTATCGGCATGTTCAAATCTTTAAAGTGTCTTTTTTTCTTATTTATCTCATGTATTGGCACTTTTGGACATAAGATTGATTCAGAAGCCTTTAAGAATTAATTTGTAATTTCAGCATAAAAGTATTTAAACACAAGTAGCAGAAACTTTAGGTAAGTTTTTGATGTTGGATTATAACAAATTAATGCAACATAAAATCATAGATATCAAAATGAGGCAAAATATTTCATTGATGAAGAAAATTTACATCAACTAAAGTACTTACTTGGTTGATGGACATTGTACAATAGTTGGATTGATGAACTTTGTACAACGGTTGAAAACTTTGAATATGAGATTTAATGGTTCTAATATGAAACAAAAAGTAGGAACAGGAAAATAACTTTCTAGTTAATAATCCAAAAGTGGTTTGGATTACTGTCTCAAATTTGTGCTTTGCAATTGCCGTCATGCTTGAGTTTGGAAGCAATCGTGAGTTTTTCTTTCTCTCCAGGACTTGTTCATCTCTACTCCAGATTCCTCCTTTTATAGTTATTAGGACTCCTATTCCTTTGTTAAATTATTGCTAGTACAATGTTTTCTTCATAGGCATCAAAGCTGCTAATTGTTCTCTAACTCATCTCGATAAGTATCTGATAATTTTAGTTGTCGGTTGAGTGATCTTGAATTCCTAATAGGACTTGACAGTTGGCATGGTATTCGATAAAAGTGCTTTTAAAGCTATTGGTGTGAAGGTTTGATATGGCATCTTATCTTGGTCGTCCCGTTTTGCATGTTTGATTGTGACCTATTTTCCATTTGTTTTTGCCAACAAAGTGATTGACCATCTAATATTCTAATTAATTGGTTGACTATTTTAATCTCTTCTAGTTTTTTTTTCTTTTTTTTTTGGCTTCTAATGTCCTAACATATTTTCTAGATTATGCATTCCTTTGTCACCCATGACGCTTTCTAATCCTTTTTCTCCATCATCTTCTTCATTTGTGTACATATCTTGGATTTTCTGATAAATTTCCTTTATGTATAATTCTGCCAACTTTTCTAATTTTGTTCTTTATAAAAATTATATATCTGAAAATTTCCATCCATAGTAAAATTTTTTGGTAATCATCTTCTAAAGCAAGTGGCGGGCAGTTTAATTGGACTTCATTTTCTTCGAGCTTGTCATGTGTGATTTACCTTGCTATCCAATGATTAATTTGCTCCTTCATTGTAAGACTTTTGCATTCCCAAGAATAATTCTCAAAAGATATTATTGGTCTAACTCGATGTTCATCTAATATGATATGATGCAGTACTGGTTGACATATGCCTTAAATAAATTCTGGCCCTTTGTTAAATACTGTGGCTTCTACATATCTGCATTAATCTTGGATAACTAAAGAATTTACTACATATGCTAATTTTCTACCAAACTGGTCTGTCTGATCTAGATCGGAGAAAAAAGGTGAATGAACAAATTTATAGTCTAGAAGCTTTTGAGGAGTTAAAATCACGGTTTGTTCTTTTATGTGTAACACTAATGGTTAATGAATGTCCAAATAAATAGTTACCCTACAAATGCTAAATGCCAAATGGCACTTGCTTTTTTGTCTTTCTAAAGAAAGTATTTTGCAAAGATGATTGACTCTAGGACAGGCAGTTTGAAATCCATAGTATGTATCCCAAATGAATAACATATCGGTTGGATAAAATTTAAATTTTGGGATATCCTAAAAGAATTCTTGAATAGTGATCATTATGTCAATCTCACTGTGTTGAATCTTTGTGATGATCATTTTTGAACTTCTTCAGGAAGTGGTTGATAGGTTGCAATTTTACCATTTATTTTATAAATAATTTCCCTTATTACTTGACTTGATGTAGTTTAATTGCTGGATTCTTCTCACTTTTAGTATATTGCATTTATTTCAGGGAGTAGAACGAAAATATAATAACAGGTGCTAATTTGGCAGAAAAGGAGTTCGGATGATAGAACTTGTCCTAGGAACATTTTTGGAAGGGCAAACTTGTGCCCATTTTGGTAATTTGGGGAGGAGGGTAGCGGACACATGGGCTGGAATTGATTGGGAAGCCGCCGCACAGTGCAACAGGAAAACTACCAGATACAAAATAGAAAATGGCAGAGGATTAGGACTATCTTATTACTTTGGAGTTTTTCGTCCTTTAGCGTAGTTTGGACTTTTCCTTTCTTTGCCTCTTGTTAGTAGTTTCTTTTCCGCCGTATGTTAGGAGAAGCAAAAACAATCAAGTACTTCCTGTAGCTTTTCATTCTAGCCAGTGTTCCATCGAATTAAGTTTACCTATTTTCCAATTGATGGCCGCGACTTTCTCTGCAATTTTGTATGGATTTTTAGCGTCAAATATGAACTAATTTCTTCACTCTAGTCAAGGAGCAACGGAGGCTTTGGTTCGCCTAAAACTTGTGAGATCGATTTAATTTTATCTTTTTATTTATTTATTGGTATTCGCATATCCCTTGATTGTAGTGTTCATGATTATTTAATTAATTGATTGTCTTGGATCCGGATAATTAGTTAACTTGATAATCTATTGTCAATTAGGGCATTAAATCTGTAATTGTTTAATCGCCTTAAAATAGTGACAACTGGCACGATTAGATTCGTGTCAGAGGGATACGCGGGCTAATCTGAAATAATCTTGATAGTGCGTTATTTGGTTAGAATAGGGCTCCTCTAACGTATAAGGCAGTTGGGGAATTAAATCTTATGGGCATACCTAAGATTATTTCTCAACTAGAGTAGTGGTTAACAGGCGTACCTTAATCACCGATACAGTAAGGAGGGGTTGACTGTCATCGCTTGTTTGGCAGTTATAATCCATTTACTAATACATAATTGGAATTGCATGTGCATCGATGATCAATTAGGTGAACCATTGCTGAAGTTATCTCTTGGCTAGACCTTTAATTATTATTATCTTAATTTTAGTGAATAGCCATTTGATTTTCAGTTGGATATTTTATTTTATTTTTAATTGGTTTCTTGTTTTAATTGTTTTGGACTTTTAATTATTGTTACTCTCAGTTTAGTGAATTGTCGTTTAATTTTTAGCTAGTTATTTATTTTTATATTTTTAGTTGAATTGTTTAATTGACATCCCTTATTCAAAAACACCCCTATATTATTTTGGATTTCTTAAAAGACAAATATCCCCAGTCCCTGAGAATACGACCCTACTTGTCTTGCCCTGTCTACAAATTCATAATTATTTGTGAAAAAAGCTATTTCATTCGGGTATATCGGATCAAGCAAACTCTTTGGGAACAGGGTGAATCAAGTAACCCATTGCACACCTAGAGTCACTGCTCCAGTATTTGGAATTGGGTTTTGGCTATTTTAACTGGCAATTAGGTTTAATTTTATTATTGTACAGGTTTCGACAACCTGTCAATTTTTTTGACGCCGTTGCCGGGGAATGGTGTTATTATTTGTTTCTATTTTAAATTCATTTTTGTTCTAACTTTCTGGTACTTTTCAAGTGTATGTCTCGTTCTTCTCGTACAACTGAGTTAATTTTCGACTCCAAAGTAGAGAAGACTGCACGTAGAACAAGAAGAGAGACCAGACAGTTCAGAGAGAAGCACTCCAGTGCTGTATCTCAGAGACTTGAGTCAGAAGTTGAACCAACAGATTCGTTTGGTGACACTTTGAGTAACTCTGACTAGGAGGAAGTCACCATGGCTAATGCACTAACATTAAGGGAGTTGGCTGCCCTTGATTTAACTCAACAACCTTTATGCATTACTTTTCCGAGTTTGAGTGATAACACTCCATTTGAATTAAAATCTAGGCTAATTCATCTTTTGCCATCTTTTCATGGGTTACCAGGTGAGGAGCCTTACAAGCATTTGCAGGAGTTTAATGTCGTGTGCAACAGCATGAAACCCCCGAGAATCACAGAAGAACAGATCAAAATGAGGGCATTCTCCTTCTCCTTGAAGGATTCTGCAAAAGACTGGCTATTCTACCTACCACCAGGTAGTATCACCACATGGGACCAGTTGAAGAAAAAATTCTTAGACAAGTATTTTCCCGCGTCTCGAGTTGCAAGTCTAAGAAAGGAGATCTGTGGTATCAAACAGCACCCAGAAGAGTCGCTTTATGAGTACTGGGAGCGATTCAAGAAGTTGTGCATCAAGTGTCCCTAGTACCAAATAAGTGAGCAGTTGCTCATACAGTATTTTTATGAAGTCCTACTTTTCAGGGACAGGAGCATAATTGATGCTGCAAGTGAAGGAGCACTGGTGAATAAGACCCCTCGAGCAGCATGGGAGCTAATTGAAGGAATGGCTGAGAATTCGCAGCAGTTTGGTACAAGGGAGGATGTCTCAACACGTAGGGTGAGTGAGGTAGAAACATCCTCCATCCAGCAGTAAATTTCTGAATTGACGTGCTTCATGCGACAATTAGCTGTAGGTAGTGCCTCACAGGCCAAGGTGCTTGGGATTTGTCCTGGTATGGGTCATTCTACAGACATGTGCCCAATGATTCAGGAAGACAGTGCAGAGCACGTAAATATGGCTGGTCACGCGCTCGCGCCAAAAAAGGCCTATGACCCGTACTCGAACACATATAACCCGGGCCGGAGAGATCACCCTAACTTCAGTTATAGAGGAAATATGCAATCGAACTTTGCACCAAATAGGAAACAAGGGTACCAGCAGCAGTACCAACCCCGACCACCCCCGCCACCGAGTTCCAGTCCATCTTTGGAGGAGATGATGAAACAACTGATAGCTATCACTACGCAACATCAACAAAAGACGGACTCCAAAATGCAGAACATAAGAAATCAAATGGCCACAACAATCAACCGTTTGAAGTCCCAAGTTCAAGGTAAATTGTTGTCTCAACCTGAATTGAACCCGAAGAATGTAAGCGCGATGACCTTAAGGAGCGGGAAGGAAATTCAGGGACCTGAACCTGTGATCCTTAAGGACAAGGATGAGGAAAAAATCGAAAATGAGTTTGAGATGGAGGACAGCAATGGCACGGATCCAAAGGTACTCCCGGACCTAGTCATTCTAGTTAAAACTAACTCGCCTCCCTTTCCTAGCAGATTGGAGAAATCGAAGAAATAGGATCAGGAGAAGGAGATCCTGGAGGTGTTCTGCAAGATAGAGATCAATATCCCTCTGTTAGACGCAATCAAACAGGTGCCGAAGTACGCAAAGTTTTTGAGGGACTTGTGCGTTAATCGAAGGAGGCTGAGAGGAGATGAAATAGTCATTGTTGGGGAGAATGTGTCAGCGATCCTGCAAAGGAAACTCCCACCGAAGTGCGGGGACCCAGGTATGTTCACTATCCCTTGTAGGATAGGAAATACTTTGATTAGGAAGGCCATGTTAGACTTAGGGGCATCCATTAACGTTATGCCAAAATCTATCTATACTTTCCTAAACCTGGGTCCATTAAAAGAACTGGAATAATTATCCAATTAGCTGACCAAACTAATGCATATCCTGATGGATTAGTTGAAGACGTGTTGGTTAAAATTAATGATTTAGTATTCCCAGCTGACTTTTATGTACTTGAAATGGATGACGAGCACTCCCCCGATCCTTCACCTTTGCTATTAGGTAGACTCTTTCTGATCACAGCACAGACAAAAATTGATGTTAATAAAAGTATCTTGTCCATAGAGTTTGATGGGAAAATTGTGCATTTTAATATTTTTGATACTATGAAATACCCCTCAAACTCCAACTTTAGCTCTATTTTCTCTGTGAGTGCTATTGACCCTGCGGTGCAGGAAGTGTTTGAAACTGTTGGCAGGGATGAGTTGGAGGTTGTTTTAACCAAGCACCTCGAGTTGGAGACAACTTCTGATGTGGAGTGGAGTGAAGATTTGAAATGCACAATAGGGGCACTACACTCGTTGCCAACCACAACGAAAAGGTATGAAGTTTCACCTATTTTCATTCCCGAATCTCACCAAAGGGTATTACCATCTGTGGTGCAGGCACCTGTATTGGAGTTAAAACCCCTGCCGAAACACTTAAAATATGCATATCTGGGTGACAACGAAACACTCCCGGTGATTATCTCAGCTGCACTATCAGACACCCAAGAGGAGAAGTTAATCCGGGTTCTAAGGGAGCATAAAGATGCACTAGATTGGACCATCGCAAACATTAATGGGATAAGTCCGTCCATTTGTATGCACCGGATTAAGTTGGATGAGGATGCCAAACAAAGGAGACTTGACCCCCTTATGATGAAAGTGGTAAAGAAAGAAATTTTGAAACTGCTAGATGTGGGGATCATCTTTGCAATATCAAACAGCCCTTGGGTGAGCTCGGTCCAGATAGTCCCAAAGAAGGTAGGAGTGACAGTGGAGGCCAATCAAACGGGTGAGTTCGTGTCAGTGCGCAAACCCACTGGATGGAGACAGTGTATTGACTACCGTAGGTCGAACGCCATAACAAAAAAGAACTATTTTCCCCTCCCTTTCATTGACCAAATGGTTGAACATCTAGCTTGTAGGGATTACTATTGCTTTTTGAATGGATTTTCAGAATACTTTTAAATAGCAACTGCACCATAGGACCAAGAGAAGACGACCTTCACGTGCCCGTTCGGAATCTTTGCTTATAGACGGATGCCCTTCGGGTTGTGCAACGCACCTGCAACCTTCCAAAGATGTATGGTAAGTATCTTTTCTGAATATGTTAAAAAAATAATTGAAGTTTTCATGGACGATTTCAGTGTGTATGGTGATAGTTTTGATACACGTCTAGATAACCTGAGATTGATCTTATTAAGGTGTATAAAGACTAATCTCGTGCTTAATTGGAAAAAAATGTCATTTTATAGTTGAGCACGGGATAGTCATGGGTTATATTGTATCTTATAAGGGCATCGAGGTTGACAGGGCAAAAATAGATATTATATCTGCTTTACCTTACCCCGCGAGTGTGCAGGAGGTGCGATCTTTTCTTGAACATACAGGTTTTTATCGAAGGTTCATCAAGGATTTTTAAAAAATTGGAGCCCCGTTATTCCAGCTTTTACAAAAGGATATAACTTTCGAGTTCGATGACAAGTGTGAGAGAGTTTTCGACAAATTGAAAGAGCTATTGACCTTACCCCCGATCATCCAGCCCCCTGACTGGAGTTTGCCATTCGAGATCATGTGCGATGCCAGTGATCATGCTGTAGGGGTTGTATTGGGGCAAAGAGTAGGAAAAGCAGCTCACGTCATCTACTATGCATCTCGAGTTTTGAATGGGGCCCAATTGAATTACTCCACTACTGAGAAGGAGTTTCTTGCAGTTATTTTTGTTTTAGAAAAATTCAGGTCATATTTGTTAGGTGTTAAAGTAATTGTATTTTCTGATCATGCAGCATTAAGGTACCTAATGACCAACAAAAATGCAAAATCGAGGCTTATCAGGTGGATATTGCTCCTACAGGAATTTGACTTGGAGATAAGAAATAAAAGGGGCTCAGAGAATCTAGTAGCCGACCATTTGAGTCACAAACCAGTGGGAGAGGGGAACGAATCATTGAAGTATGCATTCCCTGAAGAGCATTTATTTTCTTTAAATTCTCAATTGCCTTGGTATGCTGATTTAGTCAATTATCTAGTAACGGATAATTTTCCTGCAGGTTGGCCAAAATCAAAGAGGGATAAATTGAAAAGCGACGCCAAGTATTTTATCTGGAATGACCCATACTTGTGGAAGAGATTTGCAGATCAAGTGATGAGGAGATGTGTAAGTGAGGCTGAATTTCAATAGATTTTAACTTTTTGTCATACTTTTGCCTATCGTGGTCATTTTGGACCCAAAAGAACTGCTCATAAGGTGTTAGAAAGTGGATTTTATTGGCTTTCTTTGTTTAAAGATGCATATGTATTTTGTAAGTCTTATGATCGTTGCCAAAGGGTAGGTAATATAGCCTGTAGAGATCATATGCCCCAAATCCCGTTGATTTTTGTCGAAATTTTTGATGTCTGGCGTATAGATTTCATGGGACCTTATTCTACTTCATTTGGGTTTATATATATATATTGTTGGCAGTCAATTATGTGTCTAAATGGGTGGAGGCTAAGGTCACCTGGACTAATGATTCGAAAGTGGTTGCAGATTTTATCAGGTCTAATATTTTTGTGCGTTTTGGGATGCCAAGGGCCATTGTTAGTGACAGGGGAATGCATTTCTGCAATAAGACCATAGCCGCGCTATTTCGCAGGTACGGTGTACTTCACAGGGTCTCGGCGTCGAACCACCCACAGACTAATGGTCAAGCGGAGGTATCGAATCGGGAAATTAAATCCATCTTGGAGAAAATAGTGTAGCCCGATAGGAAGGACTGGAGTCAAAGATTGGAAGATGCACTCTGGGCCTACCGAACAACATACAAGACTCCCATAGGGATGTCACCCTATAGACTGGTATTTGGAAAGCTGTGTCACCTTCCAGTCGAGTTCAAGCACCAGGCTTTTTAGGTAATAAAGCAGTGTAACATGAACCTAGAGGAAGCCGGTGCCCACTGAAAGTTGGACTTGCAGGAATTAGAGGAGATCCGAAATGAAGCCTATGAGAATTCACTAATTTACAAGGAGAGGAGTCGGGTATTTCATGATCAACAAATTTTAAGGAAAACCTTTGAAGTTGGCCAGAAGGTCCTCCTGTACCAATTCAAGCTTAAACACTTTCTAGGTAAGTTACGTTCCCGTTGGATTGGCCCTTTCATTGTGACGCATGTTTTTCCCTACGGTGCAGTTGAAATCCAGAGTGTTAAGACAGACAACAAGTTTGTGGTAAATGGACACCGTCTCAAACATTATTATGAAGGTTTTCCAGGTAGAGAAATAGAGACGATACATCTAGATGCACCACCGTGTCCTAATCAGTGATACTTTACCATGTTTGGTCGAAAACATTAAAGAAAGACGCTCATTGGGAGGCAGCCCAATCTCTTTTAGTTTTGTTTGATAGTTTGAATATATTTTCCTTGAGTTTGATAGATTTCTGACTTCAATTTTCATTTTTGATGATTTGTAGATGTCTTTCTGTTTTGACGCGCCCGCATCAAGTCATAGAAAAAGCTCACAGTCAGAAAGGTTCTTGCCCTTTGGACGAGCCCGCGTCATGTCGTACAGAGAGCTCATGGTCAGAAGGGTTCTTGCCCTCTTGACGTGCCCACATCACGTTCGCGAGAAAGGTAAGTATTCAAACCTTAGGAAAAATTTTCGATTACCTGTTAGTCTCTAATTTGTACTTTCAAAAATAAGTTTTCTTAATAATAATATAGCAAAAATGTTTTTTAAAATATATAATAATAATTAATAAAAAAATAAATAACAATAAAAAAAATTTTCTTTCTTGACCGTGGGTGGGATTTTCAAATTTCAAAATTTTAAAATTAAAAGAGAAAAAAAAAACCTATTTTCTTTTCTTTTTCCCTTTTTCTTTTTCTTTCTTTTCTTTCTTTTTCTTTCTTTTTTCCTTCTTCTCCTTTCTTCTCCCTTGCTCTCCTCTTTGTCGCCCGAACCTCGCTCACCGCCGTTGCTCCACCTCGATCCGCCGCATCTACCGCAGCTCACGCACGCCTCCCTTACAGCTCCAGCTCGCCTCCACTCTCTCTTTCTCTCTCTCTCTCTCCGCTACCTTCTTCCGTCACCTTCCACCTGCGCACACAGCTGCTGCACGCTGCGACCCATCACCACTATCACGCGCCTCAACAGCACACTCCGCCTCGCGCCTCCAGCAGCGCCACCCCCTCTCCCTCGGAAACCCTCTTTCCACCTTTGACCGCTGCCCCCCTCACCAGATTAGCGCCGTCGCCCGCCTGTCGCCACTGCCTTTCACCGTCCGCAACCAGCGTCGCCCCTTGGTCGACATCGCCTCCACCTCGCGCGTCCTCTCTCCCCCTCGACGCTGCTGCCCACACCGCATCTTCATGCACCACGCTCCAACTTCTTCAGTAGGAGAGCGGTAGAGGTATTTGTCTTTCGAACCCAAGTTGGTAGTATCATGTGTGTGATTTCTCCATAGTTTGGTGTTGACTCTTTGTAGCATTCCTTCAATCGTTTAATGCACCAGTGGTACTGGTGATGATATTTTGCCTATCATTTGTCAACTTCATTCGATTGGATAGATGGTTGCCTGCTAATGGGTTGGGATTGATGTCCTTAAATTTCTGAATTACTCTTGTGGGTTTTGGGGTATTTTTGGGGGCTCTTGCTACGGGTCAGTGCTGGGGGCCTTTGTTCAACTTTTGGGTGGAATTGTTGAGTTTTTGGGTGAGCTGAAATACTGTGATTGCTTGTTGAATTGGGGAGTTTCTTTGACACTTGCTTGGCTTATTCAAGTTGAGTGTCTTTAATTGAGGTTTCTACTGAGATTTTGGTTGAGTTATCTCTGAATTGCTTGTTGACTTGGGAAACCTGTGCCGCCTGATTTACTTGTTAAGGTTGGTAGTTTTCAGTTGATTTGTTTGGGACAATCAGGTTGTTGGTTTCAAATTATTGCTTTTGGCTTTGAAGTAAGGGGCATTGTCTGCGCTTTTGGCCCGATAGATTGTGCACCTCGTTATCCCATTTACAGGCACAACTATTTCTTGGACTACTACCTGGGGTTCTGACCTGGGGTTCCTCTGTTTGTTATATTCACGATCGCGACTATGGTGAGACCAAAATCATCCTCTAGGTCTAGATCTCTCAGTCTCAACCCCCACCACAAGCCTCTATTCTTGTGAATACACCTACCAACCTACCCTCCTCTTCTAGTGTTCGAACCCGCTTGGATAGGGGTAGAGGTGCTCAGGTAAATACCCCCGCTCACTTTGAAGGACATTTGACCTTCACTAGATCTGCCGACCAGCAGCGATACGTTAAGGTCTGTGAGAGGGGTAAAATATCCTGTAAATCTTGTGACAAACTGGCTATGATTGCCCTAGGCATACGAGAGGAGGTTGAGCAGATGTTTATAGCCATCGGGGGGCACCCGTATCTTGATATATTCTGCCCCGCCTTTGTCGAGCTGATTCGGGAGTTTTACTCCACCTTTGAATTTGAGTTGCCTAATTGCCTACGAGGTATACCGTTGAGACACCCAATGTCATTTGTTTCCGTCTAATGGGTCGGGAGTTCAATTTCTCTATTACCAGTTTAATCTGGCGTTCGGATTCATTACTCGAGAGTATGCTGAAACTAGGAAGTATGCTGAGAGTGCCTGTGATTACGTAGTACCATTTCTTTCCCGCTACCACGATGTGTGGGAGGACATGTCCACCGATCGGCACCGCTATGACCCTTCTAGATCTAGGAGCTCCTTTCTTAAGGACCCTAGTGCTCGATACATTCAACGATCCTTAGCCTACAACTACTCAAGTCGCAAGGATAGCTCCGGTATTCTCTCTCGACCGAGTTCTTCTTCATCTGGGGTATGAAGAATAATATCAAGGTCAACTTGGGGTGTTGGTTGATAGCATAGTTCAAGACTGTTTTGGCCAAAAAGAACAAACCCCTGATCCTTGGGTCCTATATCACCCATTTGGCGACACAGTTGGGAGTGCTTAATCTGAAGGACCACGACCTACATTTGGCATTTGAGATGGAGCTCCTGGATGTGGACTGCTTAGAGAAGATGGGAGTTGTCGAGTGCCTGCCCGATGGGATCTACCAATTTACCCCTCCGGAACCAGTTCGAGCTCCGGGTACGCACCCTTTGACACAGGCGGGGCCCTCTTCATTTCCTGGGTCGGCCAAGGACACTGATGGGCCCTCCTTTTCTGCGCCACCTCCACCAACTAGGACTACTGAATGGCAGCAACTCCGGGAGCAGGTTCAGAATTTGAAGGCTCGGATGCTCAACATCGACGCCAATGTAGCGGGCATGGCGCAGAATTTGGCACAATTTCTGCTTCATACGGGCTTCGCTCCTCCATTTCCATCTCGCCTACCACTTTGACCCGACTTCAGGGAAGTTTGGTTGCCCTTTCTCCCACTTTTGCTATTTATTTGTCACATTGGGGGGAATGTGTCCTATAGGTATGGGGGGGATCTAATGGGGTGCTAGTGTTTTTTTTTTGCTTTTTAGTTTTTAGTTTTATTTCTAGTTTGTTATTTGTCTATCTTTCGTTCATTTTCTTTCTTTCTTTTTGGTGCTTAGCTCTCATGTGAATACCATGATTTGATGTTGGGATATTGACTCTAATTCTACTTTTGCCAAGTTTTTAAAATAAAAGTATATCGAGTTAATGTGGTTCAATCCAAAAATATCTCTTTGGTGAATATCAGTGATTGCTTAAATCTTTTGATTTCTTTGTTAGTTTTTCTAGACATAGGGAATGACTGTTGGCATTTTAATGTGAATTGGTCCAATATTGACTCTAGTTCTCCATGTTTGGCAATAATGAGGCGAGCTGCTCCTATTTTTATTTTTTATATTGTTGTTATTTTGCGTTTTTGCGTTATTTGGCTGTGAATAAGCTTGACTGTACTCTGCTATTAGTTACTACTGAGTAACCGGGGATTTGCACCTAAAAGTATCGATTCTCGCGTAAAAAAATAGTACTTTCTATGAGTGCGTGGTCGTATAGCGATAGGAGCTGAGTAACCGGGCTCCTTTATCTAAAAATATTGGAGTTCACTTTAAAAGGCTCCAATGGCTAGAAACTAAGTCTTTTGTGCTATTATTATTTAAAAAATGAAAAATGAAAAGAAAAAGGAAAGAATAAATAATAGAAAACATGAAAAAAATGCAGGTTGTGTTAGTGTGTGTTAGAAGTCAGCTTGCCGATTTATGGACTTAATATGGAGATTTTGGTTAATATTTGGACCATTTGCTGATAAATGTTGTGCGCCATTCCTTTTTCTTAGATTAGTTAATTTGGAATTGAAGAAGTTTGTGGTTTAGAGACTAACTGGGGGAATGCTTCTCGGATTTTAATCACTAGTACTTGATATATGATTTTTCTTGGTATCTTAGCAATATGGTAGATAGAGCAATGACCATTGGCAAATTTTGGTATTTGTTTACCGTTCTTATGCTTGAGGACAAGCATGGTTTAGGTGTGGGGAGAATTGATATGTTGCAATTTTATCATTTATTTTATTAGTAATTTTTCCTATTACCTGACTTGATGTGGATTAATTGCTGGATTCTACTTACTTTTAGTATTTTACATTTATTTCAGGGAGTAGAACGAAAATATAATAACAGGTGCTAATTTGGCAGAAAAGGAATCCAGATGATAGAGTTTGTCCCAGGGGCATTTTTGAAAGGGAAGACTTGTGCCCATTTTGGTAATTTAGGGAGGAGGGTAGCGGACACATGGGCTGGAATTGATTGGGAAGCCGCCGCACAGTGCAACAGGAAGACTACCAGATACAAAATAGAAAATGGCAGAGGATTAGGACTATCTTATTACTTTGGAGTTTTTCGTCCTTTAGCGTAGTTTGGACTTTTCCTTTCTTTGCTTCTCGTTAGTAGTTTCTTTTCCGCCATATGTTAGGAGAAGCAAAAACAATCAAGTACTTCCTGTAGCTTTTCATTCTAGCCAGTGTTCCATCGAATTAAGTTTACCCATTTTCCAATTGATGGCCGCGACTTTCTCTGCAATTTTGTATGGATTTTTAGCGTCAAATATGAACTAATTTCTTCACTCTAGTCAAGGAGCAACGGAGGCTTTGGTTCGCCTAAAACTTGTGAGATCGATTTAATTTTATCTTTTTTTTTATTTATTGGTATTCGCATATCCCTTGATTGTAGTGTTCATGATTATTTAATTAATTGATTGTTTTGGATCCGGATAATTAGTTAACTTGATAATCTATTGTCAATTAGGGCATTAAATCTGTAATTGTTTAATCGCCTTAAAATAGTGACAACTGGCACGATTAGATTCGTGTCAGAGGGATACGCGGGCTAATCTGAAATAATCTTAATAGTGCGTTATTTGGTTAGAATAGGGCTCCTCTAACATATAAGGCAGTTGGGGAATTAAATCTTATGGGCATACTTAGGATTATTTCTCAACTAAAGTAGTGGTTAACGGGCGTACCTTAATCACCGATACAGTAAGGAGGGGTTGACTGTCATCGCTTGTTTGGCAGTTATAATCTATTTACTAATACATAATTGGAATTGCATGTGCATCGATGATCAATTAGGTGAACCATTGCTGGAATTATCTCTTGGTTAGACCTTTAATTATTATTACCTTGATTTTAGTGAATAGTCATTTGATTTTCAGTTGGATATTTTATTTTATTTTTTAATTGGTTTCTTGTTTTAATTGTTTTGGACTTTTAATTATTGTTACTCTCAGTTTAGTGAATTGTCGTTTAATTTCTAGCTAGTTATTTATTTTTATATTTTTAGTTGAATTGTTTTAATTGACATCCCTTATTCAAAAACACCCCTGTGTTATTTTGGATTTCTTAAGAGACAAATATCTCCAGTTCCTGAGAATACGACCCTACTTGCCTGTCTACAAATTCATAATTATTTGCGAAAAAAGCCATCCCGTTCGAGTATATCGGGTCAAGCAAACTCTTTGGGAACAGGGTGAATCAAGTAACCCATTGCACACCTAGAGTCCCTGCTCCAGTACTTGGAATTGGGTTTTGGCTACTTTAACTGGCAACTAGGTTTAATTTTATTATTGTACAGGTTTCGACAACCTGTCAGTGGTGCCAATGTTTTATTTTTTTTTTCTTTTTCCTCAAGACTAAGAGGTATTTTTTCTTGAAAAATTTCTTTCTTTTGGGAAGATTCAGGATACAGTAAAGGTGAAAGGTTTTTTATTTTTCTTATTAGCAATTTTTTTCTTCCTCTAACTTTCTACATTTACCGTTTAATAATTTAAATTTTTAAATATTGTTTTACAATAGTAACAAAATTCTAATTTTTTTTGCTAATTACTTTCTACAATATTTCCATCTAAATAATTTTGAGCACTTCTACTAACACATAAATTAATTCCTATATTACAGTCTAACCACCTGAAAATTATTTCCTTCTATATTATAGTCTAACCACCACAAAGTCCTTGATATTTACAGTTAGAACTGATTGTGAAGTAATAATAAAATTTTATAATGAAGTTAATGAGAAAAATTAAGAATGAAGCTAATGAGAAAAATTAAGTAGTAAAAGATGGCAGAATTTTGTAAATACTAGGTACTGAACATAGAAGAACAAACCATGATTCTCACTTCTGAAAAGCTTCTACACTATGGATTTGTTCATTCACTAATTTTTTTTCGATCCAAATTAGACAGATTAGTTTGGTAGAAAATTAGCATATGCAGTAAAGTTTTTATTGAGTCAAGATCAATTAATGCAGATATGTAGAACCAACAATATTTAGTAAAAGGCCAGAATTTATTTATGGCATATTTCATCCAGCACAACATCATATCATACTGAATGAACATCGAGTCAGACCATTGATATCTTTTGAGAATTATTTTTGGGAATGCAAAAATCTTTCAATGAGGGACCAAATTAATCATTAGATAGTAAGGCAAATCACATATGACAGACTCGAAGAAAATGAACCCGCTTAAATTGGCTGCCACTTGTTTTAGAAGATGATTATCAGAAAATTTACTACGAATGAAAATTTTCAGATATACAATTTTCACAAAAAACACAGTTGCAAGAATTGGTGGAATTACACATAAGGGAAATTTGTCAAGAAATCCAAGATCCGTGCATGAATAAAGAAGATGATAGGCAAGAACAATTAGAAAATGTCAAGGGTGACAAAGGAATGTATAATCTAGAAAATATGTTAGAATATTAGAAGCAAAAAAAAAGAGAAAAGAGATTAAAATAATCAACCAATCAATTAGAATATTAGATAGTCAGTCACTTTGTTGGTTAAAACAAATGAAAAATAGGTCACAATCAAACATGGAAAACGGGAATGTCGAGATAAGATATCATATCAAGCTGCTGCACTAATTGCTTTGAAGTGCTTTCATTGAATACCATGATAACTACCAAGTCCTATCAGAAACTCAAGATGACTCAAGCCACAACTAAAAACGTCAAATACCTAACAAGATGAGTCACAAAACAATTAGCAATTTTGATGCTCATCAAGAAAACACTGTAGTAGTAATAATTTAATAAAGGAACAGGAGTGACGAGCGCGGGGTATACATATATCAATTAACTCATCTACAATCAAGTTTTTATTTATAAAATTTTAAATACCCCACATGCGATTTTTCACAAGTATACGAGTTATTTATTGAGTATAAGGGTTTTAGGTGTCGATCCTACAGGAAAGATTATCAATTACCGATGTTTTTTGAATTTCTTTATTATTTAGACTATCACAAGTACAAGAAATTAAATCTATACTATAAAAGTAACAAAAATACAATAGAAAACTCCTAAAGGTATGGAATTCCTTACTACTCATGCAAATGATATTACCGGTTAAGTGAATGCTATTATCTTGGCTAGTTATGGCGTAATTTCCTAATGTATGTGAAACCTACTCTCGTAGTGAATCAACTATACTTGTAACTAAGTCATACCTACTCTCGTGGTTATGAAATTAACTACAAACCCATTTCTTCTATGAAATTACATGAAACAAATCACTAAAGTCATATAACTGCACCCCTGCTCTCGTGAGTGAACTCTCTAAGTTTATCATTTTCTTGAACTAGTATTAAATTTCAATTCTCATTGCAAATTTAACCCCTTAAGATTATCACAATTAATAGCCATTTAATCATGATTAGAAAAGCAAAAGTGATAAATAACTTGTTCAAAATAATATTATCAAATAGCCAAGTAAATATCACTAGTAAGATATAGCAAGTTCATCCATAACTCTAGGCGTAAACTTTAAAAACACGTATTGAAACACAAATCCAAAACTTACATATTAACCATACTTAAGATTCCAATACAAAAGATAAAGAGTTGAAGAAGAGATAACCCTTGTTACATGAGTTTCAACCCTGCTTTCTTCATCTCCATTTTCATCCTAATCTAACCAATACACAAGAGTGGATAACACACATAACTACCTAAACTATTCTATATTATACTGATCTGACTAATGAACTAAGAAAATTTTAGTGAAGACTACATTTTTGGTGAGTTTCTCTAGCCTTCCAAAGTTGTGAAAATGATCTCTAAAGGCTGCTATTTATAGAGGATTCAAGAGCCAAATGAGTTGTTTCTAATTGTCATTTTTTACTCTTGAAACTTCTATGAGTTGTTTCTCCAACTTTCTACCTCTTCTTGGTCGAATACAACCAAAACTACTTACTGAAATTGATCTGAAAAATTGTGTGAACAAAAAACAAGTTGTAGAGCAAGTTTCAGCTGAAAATAATGAATACGTGACCTCGAAAACGCGACCTTAGGTCGTGTATTGTATCCCACATATTGTCTTTTGTAGGTTGCTCAATTCTGGACAGATTTCATCCTTGCTCTATTTTTGATCCAATTTCAACTGATATTTTCTCAATGATAGAGGCTGAAATAGCTCTTATACAAAACATGAAAGTTATAGTCCTTTGAGTTAACTTTCTAATGTATCAAAAATCATCCAATTTGGAGCTCTATGGACTGAAACATGACCAAAGCACCTCAACTGATCAGAACTCTGTTTCAAGTTTCGACCATGAAAATGTACTCCTGTATTTCGAATTTTTGACAATGAAAAAGATTCGATTAGACTTTGATGTCTCATACCAAATATATATCTATCTCTTAGTTTCAAAATGATTTAAGAATCACCTCAATCCAATGTTTGTAACTCAAGATATAGCTAAAATACTACAAGGTGTCAAAATTGGAAAACTTGCATTTCATCCTTAGAGTATTTTGCACTTCATGTTCTCTTTATACCACTTCTAATCATCATCAATCATCCAATTATTTTCTCAACTCAATTCATTTGATGATTGAATCATTAAACCTAAAAAACATGAAATTTTCACCATTAAAATCCATAGAAATATAATTTTTACAAACGCATATTTTCACTAGAAACTTAGTTAATTAGATATAAAAGTAGTTAAAACAAATCAAAACTAATTAATAAAACACACTTAAAATATGCACTTATCAAATTCTCCTATAGTTGAACCATTACTTGTCCTCAAGCAATAAGAAATACAAACCAACAATGATCCAAAATTTTGAAAATAAACATATGTGCACAATTCAACTTCATTTCCTTAAAACAAGATAAACAACCATTATGCAATCATTCAATTAAGTTCAAGTACTCATAATATCAAGTAAAGGAGAGCCAATTATACCACAATTGTAATTAGTTCACTTCAATTTCTCATTCTTACCCAATTTCACCATCAAGCAAGTCATATGATCAATAAAAATGCTTCCTAAACTCATGATCATATTTTTATTCAAAATTAAAGAGGAATTATTTATATAGTATATCTACAATATATACTTAAGTTCTGAAAGTGCCTTTTGATGCGACGATTGACATTTTTAGATGAAAATTGCCAATTATTCAACACTTTAAATTCTCAAGTTGTTTTGCATACTCTTAATTCAAGTACCGTTTTACGTGAAAGTCGATATTTTTAGATAAAAACTCCTGGTTACTAAGTACAAGAACCATTGGAGTAGAACAAATTTTATTCTCTCTCTTTTTTGTTTTCTTTTTTCTCTCCTTTTTTTTCAAAATAAAGATAATAATTAGTCCCTCAAAAGAATAATCATGAGAAGATTATTGCAATTATTGGTCATATTTATCACTTAACTTTATAAAATCTAGTAAAAATAAGAAATTTCATTAAATATACAAAATTTAGACATAATTTTCTCCACTTTACAAAATACACTATCCTACAAATGTAATAAATTATAATCACATAATAGTCATTTTCAAGTTAAATAAGAAATGAAGTTTTTAACTCACTATGACGCCCCCACTTCTCCCAAGGGCGAACCCAAGGGTATCCGCGGGACGCCTGCCCAACTCTCGCCAGAACTCAAGACAATTTTAATTCAAACTTAAAGTCTAATACTAATAATGAAAATCAGAATAAAGGTACGAAGTCATTTCCATACATAAATATTCAATCTTACATCACAATTTCAAACTTACAATTACTTTTCCCAAAATATACAACATCCAAAAGTGTATAGTCGATTACAATCAAAACATTAATACAAAAGTGCCTCAAGTCGGCATTTCCTTAACTTCTTCCATTCCAATTTTTCTTAAGGAAAACAAACTAATGGGATGAGCCAATACTCAGTGAGGCCAAGAAAATCATGCAAGCACATAGTTCAAGTAATAAAAACATTTATACCATAAATAAAGCGATAAAGTCAAGTAATTTACAATTAACAATTAAACACACTTGAGTACGATACAGGAGCTCTCAGGAGCTAATTTCCACTTGCTTCGCCATGGCTGAATCCGATACCCCCTCGTAATGACACTCCGTCATTCGAGTAGATATTATGTCCATAGAAACTTCATTTATTACTTCCTTCATCTATCATTCCACCTTCTCGGATCTGTAACTAAACACGCACGAAAAGGGCGATACTCGCCGAATATGCCGAACAAGATCTCAAAATATCAAGTTTTGTTTTGTTATTCTCTTGGTTCATCAAGCTTCTCGACCAATCCCATGCTGGCTCGAGTTGCAAGATTTGATAAGAGAATTGGGCATCCCCATAAATCGAGGAGGTTCACTCCACTTGACATCACGACACGCATGACACGCACGATAACACAACATGCACACGAAAACAATTATATTTTGCCGATGAAATTCACTCCAATTGACTTTAAAAATCAAGTTTAATGCAAGTAAAGTTCGAATAAAGGAGAGCGAGTGCGATAAAGTACATACTCGTCTCATCAAGTAACATTTACGCATATGAGTAAGATAGATCAAGTAAATACATTAAGTTATGCACTTGACACTCACCTAGTCAAAATAAAAGTGGTGCACAATCATGTATTTAGGCGTCCCTTGTGAGATTCTCTTGAAGGTCTCCTTGAGTGCCTGAGCAAATAATTTACAGTTACACACTATCACTTTTAAACCCTTTATTAACAAGAAAGAGATTGTACCCTTGTACAATCTAAGAAAATATCATGAAAGAGAGCCTTAATTACTCGTAAATTGAGACTCAAAAGTGGGGTTTAATAATTCAAGAAAAACTTATTTTCATCTTTAAAATCAAGTGTCAAAATGGTCAAGCAATATCGAAGGGAAATGGAGAGTTTCTAAAAACTCAATTCCCTTTAAGTTCAGAAATTCCAGATTTGAGGTACATTTTTTGAAAAATCATATCTCACTCTCCACAGGTTCAAAATTCGAAAACTTGGTACCGTTGGAAATTACTTCCAAAATACTAAATATTCCTAGAAGGCACTTTTCCATGATTCAAAATGGAGGACACTCAAATTTTGGCTTCAAGTTGCTGATTTGGACTCCCAAGACAGATTTGGGGTTGGTTTTTGGCAAATTTTGGAAATTCGGCAAAATTCACAGAATGTGAACTAGCCTCTCAAATTTGAAACACAATTAGAGTTATAATCAAGGTTTAAAACACAATAAGTGGAACTAAAATTGGAGTTTTGAGCGCCAAGATATAGCAGTTCAAAATTGGCTGAAAATTCCTCATTGATCAAGATATGCACCTCATTGACTCTCTAGCACAGCAACAAAACAAAATAGGTAACTTTGAAAAGCTAGCATGGTTCACTCAAGTCAAAGGGATACCGTTAGAAAACTGGAAGTGTCTAGTTTCAAATGCTACAAACGGCACTCGATTTCGATATTGGAGCAAAGAGTTATGATCATTTAAAGTTCGCTACCAGAGCACCTCTGTACACGTTTTCCAGATTTGAAGAATTTTCGAAAATGCAACCTTTAGCCAACCAAATCAAGTGATTTTTGGTGAACCACACAACCTATATAACATATCTATATCAAAATCAAGACAATTTTATCACAAAAATTTCGGACTAAATTTGCGGCAAGAACAGGGCAGAATCGGCCCTTCTTCTCTTTGGTTTTCCTTTGAGTTTCTTTCCACTTTTTCAACTTATGACCACTAGTTTAACACGAAATCAACATAAACAATACCCAAAATCATCATATCAGTCCAACAAGTCCATTGTGGGATTTCATAGAGTCCACTCACATGACTTTCAACCAACCAAAATTACCCACATGAAGCTACAAGCTTCCAAGTCCAATCTTACTTACAAAAATCAAGTTTAGAAGGTTAGATCATTCACTACCTCTTGGGTGTTGTAACTCAGAAATTTTGGTCACTTTGAAGCTCCAAGAAAACCGTGAGAATGAAGCTCTCTTCCTAGTCCAAGATGATCTCCAAGTTGTTTTAAATTTGTACGGTGAATTTGAGTTGAAAAGGTGCAAGATTGAGTGAGATGAGATGGAGTTTTGGTTCCTTCTTCTTCCTTTGGTGAAGTTCGGCCAGCTTGGGAGAGAAAGTAAGAGATGGTTGCTGATGGTGAAGCTTCTTGGAGAAGCTTGGTAGGTGGGTGGCTTTTGTGCACAAAAGTCAACTCTCTAATAGTACGCGTATGTGTGCGTTTCGTGCCCTTTTCCTTTCGGATTTATTTTACTTGTGCACTAAACCTCTAATGCACTTCCTTAAGCATTCTAATTATTCACTCTTAGCAGTTTAAATCAAGTTTCTTAAATCTTCACTTGGCCGCTTCGGTTCAATTTATGCCAATTTTTGATTCGCGCGCGACAAAGTGAAACTTAAAAGAAATTCTTGTAACGATAATAGAAGTAACTAATAATAGGGTAATTAATCAGAAAAATAGTTATCTTAGAAATAACCATGAGTACTCACACATTGATTCCTCAAGTCTCCAATTTGCCGCGCAGTGTGATTTTCGAAAACCTTTGACGCGAACACGGGGTAACTTAATTAGAACTCATTCACCTCTACTTCCTCAATTAATTTTTTTCAATCTACTATTGATCATTCTTAATTCTCCAAGGTAATTGTACTCTCGGCTAAAATATTGCATCGAAACATGTATACTCGTTATTCCTCACTTAAACGAACTTTCAAAAAATTCAATTTGCTAATGGGACGTTTTAAAAATATAAGAGAGACATTGTTCGATACGAATGGACTTAAAATTGTTGGAATAAATTATTCGAAGAAAACGAGTGAATAAATATTTAAATAAACCAATAATATTTGATAAAAATAAGAAAATTTTTCAGGTCCTCACATCCTCCCCTGCTTAAAAAGAATTTCGCCCTCGAAATTCACACCTAGAACAATATCATTCCCTTCATGGTTAAGCCTATCAGGTCAATCACTAACTTGCGTTTTTCAACCCATACTTCACAATTTCTATTCATCCCACTAGCAATGAAACCTTGATTTTTCCCAATAAGCATTTTAACTTCCAAGTCATATGGCAGCTTAATCGGCTTCATGTCTACCTCATATAGGTATTTTCATTTCTTTAATACAAATATTATAGCCACTAACCCCAAATCATGAGTTGGATACTTTCTCTCGTGATATTTTAACTTTCTAGAAGCATATACAATCACCTCATCATGGATTATTAATATACATTCTAAACCATCCTTTGAAGCATCTGTATAAATCACAAAACTACCTCCTCCGCTCGATAAGGCTAACACAGGTGTATCGGCTAAACACTTTTCACTTTTAAATTTCCTCCTCACATTTAGAATCTCAAATAACTTGCCAAGTCTTGCACTCTTAGAAAAAATCCATGGTAAACCAAAGGTAATATTCGGCTAACTCTAAGAACTCCAAATTTTTTTCCTCTTAAACAGCTTCCACTTTAGCTGAGTCAATAACAATTCCTTCCTTAGATATTGTATAACCTAGAAAGGCTATTTCTTTCAATCGAATTCACATTTATTGAATTTAATGAAAGCTGGCGCTCTCTCGACGTTTGTAAAACTATCACTAGGTGTTTTTCATGATCTTCTCAAACCTTAGAGTATACCGATATATCATCAATAAATGCTACCATAGATTAATCCAAATACGATTTAAAATCCCAATGCTTTAAAGCTATAATTGCTGCTAGTGCATTAGTCAATCCAAAGGGCGTAACTGAAAATTCAAAGTGTCTCCATCTTGAATTGGGAATAGTTTTAAACACATCAGTTTCTAGGATCCTCAACCAGTAATAACTCTACTTTAAATTCAACTTGAATAATACCACGGCCCATTGCCATTGATCAAAATTCTTGTTTATGTGAGGCGATAGAGTATTTGTTCTTAATAGTCACATCGTTCAAGTCTCGATGGTCTATAGATATAGCCTCAAACTTTCATTTCAAATATGATATCCAGTCCCTTAATCATTAGGTTTATTAAATCTATCAAATATTTCCTTTCACTAACCCAAATCTCACAACTTTAATATATCAATTTAGCAATCAAATATTGGGTCCCAACTTCAACACTAAGTTCTCAATTTGGTCCCGATCCCTGGTCACCTCTAAGACCTCGGGGTTGTCCATTTTTTAAGTACAATCTTGACCACGTCTAATATCGTTCGTGTCTTATTATATCCTTTCAAATCAATCTTACTATTTTGAGGTTAGATTATCCATGAAACTTAGATGGAGCGAATTTCAAGAATCAATCCATTTTCACACCTCTCTTGATTCTTAGGTTGGCTTATTGGTCCAGAGTTTTGGTGCTCAACCAACCGTGCTAAGACATCAATCGTATGGTCAATAGCAGTAGCTACGTGATTGTTTTCCTTCATTTCTAGGGTTTCGATTCGGTCCAGCAGTCGCTCCTTAATCATCCCCTTGAGACTGGGGTTGCTTAACCCCTCGCCCTTGATCATTTTTCACTTCTTTGGCCGCTCATAAATTTAACATTTATAAAGGCATGACGTAATATGGGTGCACATGAAACAAAGTTGAAAAGTGACAATTTGATCATGCAAAACGAAAATAAAAGGGAAGACACCGAAATAATCATAAATGTGTACAACCCAATCATAGATTTGAAATCATAAAGCAATAAAATCAAGCGTCTAATAAGTAATGTTCAATTGCTTCACAAGGTAGTAAACATAGTCAAGCAAAACACAAAATGCAATGGCCTTTGAATAAGCATCACCCCGACTAATTTTGACAAAACCATTAAAGTAGACTAAGTCACTAGCTTAGTGATTGGTGGAGCCAGAAGTCTCTGCTATTTCAGTAGAATCATTTTCATTTCTTGCACTAGGAGTTTTAATCTCATGTCCCTTATCGAGTAGCTTACCATTCTCCACTTGTTCAACCAAGGTAACACACCTAGCCATCGACTTATCCGTCTTGTCTCTAATTTCGTGTACTACCCTAACAAGTCAGTTCTTAGCTTTTTGGAGCTACTCACTAGAAGCCTTTGTCTTTTCCTTGCTCCTTAAGTACCTCCGCCTCTACTTCAGGAATTCTAGTAGTCTGGGTATCCACAATTGCCCTCAGTTCTCGATTATCCTCTTAAACTATCCCAATTTTCTCAGACAACCGCCCCTGGTCATCGATTACTGCTAACACCACGTTATTTGAGTACAAGTAAGTCCTCTGAAAATCACATGAAGTTCTAATTTGGCGAGTTGGATTATACCTCCAACGAGCTCCCCTAGACCCCCCGACAATAGCGACCAGCATGTCTCCCTGAGACGGTTCAATACCATTGTTACTTTCCGTAACTAAAAATTAAAATTAAACGGGTCCAAGTATACTAAATAAACTAGATTTGATCATCTCATACTATCTCACATATCTCTTACAAGATCGAGACTCTCAATTGTCCATTAATTCAGACCTGGGTTCCAATTTTCATCCACACAAGCAGTCACTTAAATTCCCAACCAGTTCCACAGTCTGACATCCTAAACATTTAAGCCTAGGATACACTACAATGATCTAAAACCTAATCTCTGATACCAACTGTGACGCCTCCACTTCTCCCAAGGGCGAACCCAAAGGTATCCGCGGGACGCCTGCCCAACTCTCGCCAGGATTCAAGACAATTCCAATTCAAACTTAAAGTCTAATACTGATAATGAAAATCGGAATAAAGGTACGAAGTCATTTCCATACATAAATATTCAATCTTACATCACAATTTCAAGCTTACAATCACTTTTCCCAAAATATACAACATCCAAAAGTGTATAGTCGATTACAATCAAAACATTAATACAAAAGTGCCTCAAGTCGGCATTTCCTTAACTTTTTCCGTTCCAGTCCCTGTTAAAGAAAACAAACTAATGGGATGAGCCAATACTCTCAGTGAGGTCAAGAAAATCATGCAAGCACGTAGTTCAAGTATCAATAACATTTATACCATAAATAAAGCAATAAAGTCAAGTAATTTACGATTAACAATTAAACATACTTGAGTAAGATACAGGAGCTCTCAGGAGCTAATTTTCACTTGCTTCGCCACGGCACGATCCGATACCTCCCCGTGATAACACTCCGTCATTCGGGTAGGTATTATGTCCGTAAAAATTTTACTTATTACTTCCTCCATCCATCATTCTACCCTCTCTAATCCGTAACCAAAGCCGTACGAAAAGAGTGACACTCGCTGAGTATGCCGAACAAGATCTCAAAAGATCAAGTGTTGTTTTGCTATTCTCTTGGTTCATCAAGCTTCTCAACCAACCCATACTGGCTCAAGTTGCAAGATTTGCTAAGAGAATTGGGCGTCCCCATAAGTCGAGGAGGTTCACTCCACTCGACATCACGACACGCACGATAACACGACATGCACACAAAAACAAGTATATTTTGCCGATAAGATTCACTCCAATCGACTTTAAAAATCAAGTTTAATGCAAGTGAAATTTGAATAAAGGAGAGCGAGTGCGATAAAGTACAAACTCATCTCATCAAGTAACATTCATGCATATGAGCAAGATAGATCAAGTAAATAGATCAAGTCATGCACTTGACACTCACCTAGTCAAAATAAGAGTGGTGCACAATCACGTATTTAGGCATCCCTTGTGAGATCCTCTTGAAGGTCTCCTTGAGTGCCTGAGCAAATAATTTACAATTACACACTATCACTTTTAAACCCCTTATTTACAAAAAAGAGATTGTACCCTTGTACAATCTAAGAAAATATCATGAAAGAGAGCCTTAATTACTCGTAAATCGAGACTCAAAAATAGAGTTTAATAATTCAAGAAAAATTGATTTTCATCTTTGCAATCAAGTGTAAAATGGTCAAGCAATATCGAAGAGAAATGGAGAGTTTCTAAACTCAATTCCCTTTAAGTTCAGAAATTCCAGATTTGAGGTGCATTTTTTGAAAAATCATATCACACTCTCCGTAGGTCCAAAATTGGAAAATTGGTGCCGTTGGAAACTACTTCCAAAGTACTAAAGGTTCTTAGAACGCACCTTTCCATGATTCAAAATGAAAGACACTCAAATTTTGGCTTCAAGTTGCTGATTTGGACTCCCAAGACAGATTCGGGGTTGATTTTTGGCAAATTTTGGAAATTCGGCAAAATTCACAGAATGTGAACTAGGATCTCAAATTTGAAAATCAATTAGAGTTACAATCAAGATTTAGAACAAACCAAGGGGAACTAAAATCGCAGTTTTGAGCACTAAGATATAGCAGTTCAAAGTTGGTTAAAAATTCCTCATTAATAAAAAATTTTCAGATTTGAAACATGAACTTTGAGACTTCAGTTGGGCATTGAAATTGACCTGGAATAGCACCAAATTTGGTAAAATTATACTACCATATAAGGGCTACTCCTCTGTTAAATTTCATATAAAAATTCATACGAAAAGTCAGTTAACAAGACCACTAAAGTTCCAGGAATATCCAAGGCAATTCTGCCTTATGATTCTGTTTTCCTTTTTTTGAACCTTTAGCCAATGAAATCATCTCAAACATAGTTCATTAATGAAGCAAAATTCTAAGAAACATCCAACATATATTTGGTAGGTGATTAATACCCAAAGTTTCAAAATAACAAGTCCCAATTTGAGCTAAGCCATCGGCTAGCCCAAAATTAGGGTTTTCTTTCTCTGGTGCAGGTCTGTAATTTGACCATAACTCACTCAATTCAACTTAGAATGGGGAATGGTTGATGGCATTGGAAACTAAATTCATAAGGCTACAATTTCTCAAAAGAAATCATTTTAAAATTCTGTCCATAGCTAGATCAAATTCAAGCAACAAGTAGCACCTCATTGACTCTCTAGCACAGCAACAAAACAGAACAGGTAACTTTGAAAAGCTAGTACAGTTCACTCAAGTCGAATCAAGGGATGCATTTTATACCGTTAGAAAATTGGAAGTGTCTAATTTCAAATGCTACAAACGGCACTCGATTTTGATATCGGAGTAAAGAATTATGATCATTTAAATTTCGCTGCCAGAGCACCTCTGTACACGTTTTCCAGGTTTGAAGAATTTTCGAAAATGCAACCTTTAGCCAACCAAATTAATTGATTTTTGATGGAAACTTTCCACACAACCTATACAACATATCTATGTCAAAATCAAGGCAATTTTATCACAAAAATTTCAAACTAAAGTTGCGGCAAGAACAGGGCAGAATCGGCCCTTCTTCTCTTTGGTTTTCTTTTGAGTTTCTTTCCACTTTTTCAACTTATAACCACTAGTTTAACATGAAATCAACATAAACAACACTCAAAATCATCATATCAGTCCAACAAGTCCATTGTGGAGTTTCATAGAGCCCACTTACATGATTTTCAACCAACCAAAACTACCCACATGAAGTTACAAGTTTCCAAGTCCAATCTAACTTACAAAAATCAAGTTTAGAAGGTTAGATCATTCGCTACCTCTTGGGTGTTGTAACTCAGAAATTTTGGTCACCTTGAAGCTCCAAGAAAACCATGAGAATGAAACCCTCTTCTTAGTCCAAGATGATCTCCAAGTTGTTTTAAGTTTGTACGGTGAATTTGAGGTGAAAAGGTGCAAGATTGAGTGAGATGAGATGGAGTTTGGTTCCTTCTTCTTCCTTTGGTGAAGTTCGGCCTGCTTGGGAGAGAAAGTAAGAGATGGTTGCTGATGGTGAAGCTTCTTGAAGAAGCTTGGTAGGTGGGTGCCTTTTGTGCACAAAAGTCAACTCTCCAATAGTACGCGTACGCGCGCATTTCGTGCCTGTTTCCTTTCGGGTTTGTTTTACTTGTGCACTAAACCTCTAATGCACTTCCTTAAGCATTATAATTATTCACTCTTAGTAGTCTAGATCAAGTTTCTTAAATCTCCACTTAGCCGCTTCGGTTCGATTTACGCGAATTTCCGATTCGCGCGCGATAAAGTGAAACTTAAAAGAAATTCTTGTAACGATAATAGAAGTAACTAATATTAGGATAATTAATCATAAAAATAGTTATCTTAAAAATAAACCATGAGTACTCACACATTGATTCCTCAAGTCTCCAATTTGCCGCGCGGTGTGATTTTCGAAAACTTTCGATGCGAACACGGGGTAACTTAATTAGAACTCATTCACCTCTACTTCCTCAATTAATTTTTCTCAATCTACTGTTGATCATTCTTAATTCTCCAAGGTAATTGTACTCTCGGCTAAAATATCTCCTCGAAGCACGTATACTCGTTATTTCTCATTTAAATGAACTTTTAAAAAATTAAATTTGCTAACGGTGCATTTTAAAAATATAAGGGAGACATTGTTCCATACGAATGGATTTAAATGGTTGAAATAAATTATTCGGAGAAAATGGGTAAATAAATATTTAAATAAACCAATAATATTCGATAAAAATAAGAAAATTTTTTGGGTCCTCATACTCACATACATTTATCTCAAAAGTAGAAGAAATTTGAATTACTAATAGTATGGAACTTGTAGCCCATTGGAAAAATTTTTAAAAATTTAAAACTTTTTTGGGGCATTTTGTAATTTTGGACAAAATTTTGAAAAAATTTTGGTAGAGTTTCTCCTTATAAATGGATAAAAATCCCTACCAACAAATCCAGTTTTGAACAAATTAAAGCACAAAAAATATTTTCAAGGCAAGTCCAAATCATTTCAATCACAACCAACATATACAATCTTAATTCTCCCCCCCCCCTCGCGCACTTAACATGCACATTATTCTCAATGTGTAAAAAGAAAAATCAAGATAAAGTTGGTATATAATAAAGCTAATAAATATAAAAAGAATGAGCATAATAAAGAATTTACAAAAAGTCAGAGTAACCTTTGAAACGGAAGCTTTAAATTGTAGAGCCTTTGAGATGAAATCAAATTTCAAATCTTTTAAATATTGAAATATGATAATAGAAAGATTTAGAAACTAGAAGTAAGAGATTTTCAGAGAGTTTGTTAGAATAGCTAAAATACTCGATGCCTCTACATTGGGTTTTGAATGTTATTTATAGAGTTTTTTGCCTTCGAATTTCATTTTCATTTGATTGCCGACACTTTCATCTGAATTTCATTTGCTTTTTTCTGCCGACACCTTTTCTTCTTCTGATTGGTTGCTTTTGAGATTTTCTTTTGAAATTTGGCTGACAACTTTATCAAAAGTCTGTCGGGTCTTGAGCACAAGAACCACCGAAAGGATCAAAAGTAGATTCTGACGATGACACAACTGATTCATCTTTTTTGTCTTGCTTCTGCAAATAATTCAAATATTCTTTAAGTATCTCCGGATTTTGCATCATCTTCTGCATTAAGAAATCATTTGCAATTGTCTTTGAGGTTGAGCTGCTTGATTTTTCTTTTTCTTTCTTATGTGGAGTTGTTGGGGTATTAACTCCTTCTACTATCTGCTGATTTGAATTTATCCATTTGAGCTTTTCTTCTGTTTTTAAAAATCTCAAAACATTCTTTTGATCACAGAATTCTTGATTGAATCCTATCCACCATTTGATCTTGAATTCTCTGACTAGTGACATTGAATGTGGTTTTTCTAGTTCTTGATGAATTTAGAAACTCCAGCAAAAAATTCATGAAACTTTGAACTCCATGTAGAATAAAATTGGCCTTGTATACTCTTCCCCCCTTGCTTTTTTGAGATAAGTTTGAAATCCCATTAAAACGTTTGGAGGTAGAATTTTTTTTGAGGTCCAAACCATTGCCACCAATGATTAAACTGAATTGGGAATTCTCTGGTGCAAGTTTCTTTGAATGTGAAAAATCGTGAATGATTGAAAGGTCTATACAAAAAAGCACAATACCATGCCATTTTGTAATCTTGATAAGTGAATCCATATGGAATAAACCTAACTGAGAAGGATTTCTTTGAATAAACAGAAGTCCATTCATTAGGAGAACAAACTTTCTTTATAATGCATTTTGAATGGCTGATTATTTTTGGGTACTTTTTATCTGGAATAGGGAAAATTTCCACAGATTGAGTATCTGTGAAAATTAATTTATAATAATCTAAATTTTTGGATGGGTCATCTGGTTGCCAAAAGCATTTTGAAGGGAAAAGTATTTGAGTAAAGGAATTGAGTGTATTATAAAGAAATACTTCTTGAAATCTAGTTAAAGTAATGTATTGAGTAAAAGGTTTGGTGAAATAGGGATTTTCATTGGTTTTCTCAAGGGTTCTTGGAATTTGTTGAATTAGTGTTATTTGAGAAGAAGTTGGAGTACAAGCAGCTTGACTATAAGTCAATGCTGGAAAATCTTGCAATAATTGATTTTGAGTTACAGGAGTAAGACTCATCTCATAATCTTGAGGAGTCTTGGTCTAGAACTTCCTGCTTTTGAATCCATAATCCTGCAAAATTTAACAAATAATACAACTTAATTTTTGTTTTTTTCTCTCTGATCTCATAATTATATCCTTCTATTGACTCATCATCTTCTCCATGGACTCTTTTAGCCCATTCTCTTTGTAATATTGTAAGATCAATCATTCTCCTTTTTGCAAAATATCGATCTCTAATACTAATTGTAAAGATCGAAGACAACCTAAGAGGGGGTGAATTCGGTGGTTTAAAAATTAGCCAAGATATGAGTCACGTTTTAAGAACTCGCCCTCTTTTTTTAAAGGACCACACAATAGAGCAATTGATGAGAAAGTACAAGTGCTTGGAAGTAGAAGAGATAGACAATTTATATTGCAAGACAGTAAGCAAAAGGATAGAATAACAAACTAAGTTTCAAACTCCACTTGAGTTTGAAAACCACTTTATATAGCAAGTTTCTTCAAGTTGATCAACTTATAACCAATCTCTTGTGTACAAAGGAAGGATCACTTCCTCCTCGCTCTAAGCTGCACTTGGTCAAGCAAGAAAGTTTTACTATCACTCGGATAACCCTCACAAATCTACACTATTGAAGAAATAGAAACACACTTGAAAAGCTTATTGAAAGTTACACAACTAAGAGTACAAATCTTTTTTAAAAAGCACTCTCACACTTGAATCACTCAAGATCTGATGTAGTCTCAATGTGCAAAGTTATTTTGAAGTGGTTGACTTTGTTCTATTTATAATAGACCAAAAAATTCTTCAATTAATGCTACCAACGGACAGAAGACAGCTGAAAAGTCAACTAACCATTGGTGGTGTCGAACGTCCAGTAGGCTAATTTTCTGCGTCCGAACGCAGGTAGAGAGTTTAAGAAGTTTTCTTCAAATGTTTAGGACGTCCGGTACCTCCAGAATATGCGTCCAAAGGAATGATGCAAAACTGGAAATTCTTCTTCAATTCGTTCAGACATTCGGTGCCTCCAATGTTTTGCGTTCGAAGTGCCGCAACGTTTGTCGAACGTATGGCACTCAGGTATTGTACGTCCGATCGAGGTCAATGAGCTTAGAGGACTAGGCTTATCATCTTCGGATGTCCGAGAGTGGGTTCTTCATGCGCCCGAAGTTACTCAATGGTTGTCGGACGGCCAATGCAGTCTTTATGTGCGTTCAACAGCTATTTCATATATGTTAGCCTTTGAACCTGTTCTGATCCAATTCTGAAAAGATCTAATCAGAGAATATTAGTAACATCCATTTGTTTTGTAATCATCAAAAGTTACGGATTGAGATAAACAATCTCCCCCTTTTTGATGATGACAAAACAATGGATGGAGTAAAAAGGTTTTGGATACAGCTCCTCCTAACTTAATGCATTCAAGGAGTATTTGCAACTTCCCTTCAGAATAATGTCCACTCATGATTATTCACAACTCCCCCTCAGAATAATGTTTACTCCCCCTCAGAATAATGTTTACTCCCCCTTAAAATGACTCCCTTTCACATATAGATTACATGTCCATTTACATATCCATATCTCCCCCTTTTTATCATCATTGAATCAACCAGTAAAATTGTCCATATTACCAACAATGTGATCGTTTATTGGCTCGCCAATATTATCACTAGGTATTATCAGCAAGATAAAACACAGCAACACCCATCCAAATTGAATTTAGCAACACAGCAGAACAGCAACATCATCTATCTAGAGCCAAAACCAAAACATCATCAACCAGAAACTAATACTGGCAGATAAACTGAAATAAGCAACATTCAACATAAAAGATAAATAAATAGTTTTACAGACCAATAGTGGAGTAAAATCCTTAAGACAGAGCACACCAAATATTTTTAAGTGCAGAAGATGCAAAAACCTACTATGAACTATTATCCTAATCATGAAGTGCAGTAATCTAGTAGTGCATATATGGTGATCTTAGAGGATCCAAGCCTTCTTCTAGCCAGGCGAAACTGGGCAGGGTCTTCTTTCTCAGTGTCCTCATTCTCATCATCATCATCCTCTTCAGTCTCTTCTTCAATCGCCGAAGTTTTTCCCTTGTCCTGTGGTTAAGAACTGGAGGCACGATACTCTGGGGTAGTCTTAGTGGTTGGCTCAGTTCTAGGCTCCTTTCGGTGTGCATTTTTATTTTCTGAAGGAATGGGAGGTACAAGTAGATTCCTTTTGGCAACGAAGGTGGCTTGTTATTCAGAAGTCATGGTTATCATCAATCCATCTTCAAAAAGCAGAATATGTTGTTTGAGGTCATCAAGCAGAGAGATAACCTCAAGGTTGGATGAAGTATGCATAGAAGCTGACCTTCTAGGATGAATGGTGAAGGGTGTCACATACATAGACTAGTCTCGAGGAGTCCTAGGAATTACAGGAGTTGCATGAAGATTTTTTCTCCTAGACTCAGAGACAGTTTCTTTGTAGCACCAATGACCCTCAAAAAATTTCAGATTTTTTCTTTCAAAATAAGTCTTTGAAAACACAGTTGATGCACTATCTTTTGGAGATTTGTTAGTAAGGAAATTTCAAAATGAGTAACAATAGGAGTCAGAAATTTTTCATAGAACAATTTTCTACGACTGTCAGTGCTGATTTTGAGCAGAAATTTGCACATGACAAAGCCAAAATTAATTCAAATTTTTCAAGAAAACAGTAGAACAGATAAAGTTTCATTTTATTTGCATCAGTTCTGTGACCATCAGTGGGCACCAATAGATTTGAAATTATGATAAAAATGATCAGATTTTGAGGACTAAGATCTTCCAATCTTACCTCAGTAGAAGTATTAAAGTGAGACTGAAAATAGGTCGTCAATTTTGCAACATGAAAGTGATGGTATGCAGAGGAAAATTCTTCGTAAGAAAAGAAATTTGCAATTTTACCTTTAAAATCATCTTCAATTTTGGTTTCCAAAATAGAGTTGACAATTTCATGATTCAGTTCTATGTTACCAGAATTGACACGTGAGATGAGACCAGTATGTGATTTACCCTTTCTAAGGTTTACAAAAAATTGATGAAGCATGTCAGGATAGTAGGTGTTTGGAATGATCAAAAAATGGGTCCATTTTTTGAATTCAAAAAAATTGAGAACAGATTCAAGGTCAAGCTTACGGAATTCATAGGGAATGATGGTCCTTTGAATGATGAAGCCTTTCTGCGAAATCCATTCAAACCTCTCCCTAGCTTCATTATCGATGAACTTGGGCAGGGGAGTTGGTTCAACAGCAGTTTGGGTCTCTGGTTGTTCATTTTCTGGCTGCTTTATTTTTCCTCTGTGCTGAGTAGTTTGGCAGTACCCTAGACACCAGACCTTGTCCTTGGTGACTTCCTAGTAGATGGTTCATTAGTCTGCTGTTCCTCAGCATTTTTCTCTGTAATCCTGCTGTTTTCTAGAGGGATCAGCAGTTTGCCTTCACTTGGATTGAGCAATGCTCTTCCTTTTGGCAGTCCTTTTTCCTTTTCTGGGTGATTTCGTGGTGGTTACATCTACATTGGTAGGCTGCTCCAGTTCCTCTTCATTGCCACTTATTGGATGCCCTTCAGATTGATGTTCCTCCATCTACTCATCAAATGGTTCAACAGATGGCTCTCTAGTTTGCGCATTCTGCCTTTTCCTTGCAGATTGCTTCGTTTTTCCACCACGATGTCCAGTTTTCTTTTTGGGTGATTTGATGGAGGGTTCAACAACTTGAACATCTTCATCCTCCTCATCACGAAACTTGAAGGTGCGTCCGGCACTTACTAATTCTCCTCTAATTCTCACCATGATTGCAATGAAGTGTAGTTTTGTTGTGTAATGTGATACAAATATGTATCAAATGATAAGGAGTGCGGTGTGAACTACAGTGGATGCACGAACTGTCCACAGAGAGAGAAATTTTTGTGGTTAGGGTTTTGGGTAAGAATTGGAATTTTTAGTGCAGTTAGCGGTTAGGGAAAGTTTATGATGCACAATAAACTCCCAATAGGTATGTGAAGGTGTCGGTTAGAGTAATTTCTTGGTACTTGTTCTGAGAAGAGATGAAATTAAATTTTGAAATTGAGGGAATATGAAGAGTTGCATCCGAGACAAAAGGGTAAAAATGAACAGAATAACGCAGAGGGTTTCTTTATAAGACGCAATTTTTGAGTGTCGAACAATCAAGCGAAATAGAGCGTAAGACACCTCCGTCCGAACCAAAATTTTCTGGGTAAATGATTAAGAACACTGTCGGATGTTCGTTCTAACACATCGGACGTCCGATAAAGAGTAACCAGAGAATTTTTAGAGTATTTTTTTGAAACGCCCAATTTTGTTCTCAAAAACAAAAATTGATCCAGTGGTAAGACTTTTGTGAGAATATTAGCAATTTGATTTTTTGAACAGACATATTGAACACAAATTTCACCCTTGTGGACAAGATCGCGAATGAAATGATACTTTATATCTATGTGCTTTGCCCTAAAATATTGGATGGGATTTTTTGTCAAATTTATTGCACTAGTTTTATCACAATACATAGGCACACAATCATACATCAATCCAAAATCATTCAATGTGTTTTTCATTCACAATAATTGAGCACAACAAGCTCCAACGGCAACATATTCAGCTTCAGTTGTAGATAATAAAATAGCATTTTGTTTCTTGCTAAACCAGGATACTAAACAATTTTCAAAAAAATTACATATACTTGTTGTACTTTTTCTATCAACTCTACAACCGCCGAAATCAGCATCAGAGAATCCACACGAAGGAAGTTCATGACACTTAGGATACCACAAATCAAAATTCAATGTTCCTTTTAGATATCTAAGAATTCTTTTTACTGCATTTAAATGAGATTCTTTTGGACAAGACTGAAAACAAGCACATAAGCACACAGCAAACATGATATTAGATCTACTAGCAATTAAGTAAAGCAAAACTACCAATCATGCCTCTATACTTCTTTTCATAAATTTTTGTACCTTCTTCATTCTTGTCAAACTTGGTAGATGTGCACATAGGTGTTCCGACCTGCTTTGAATCCTCCCTTCCAAATCTTTTGAGCAGTTTCTTGGTGTATTTTGTTTGATTGATGAAAGTTTCATCTTGGGTTTGAACCACTTGGAGTCCAATAAAGAAATTTAATTCTCCCATCATGCTCATTTCAAACTCTTTTTGCATGATATTTGAAAAATCCTTGCACAAACTCTCATTAGTAGCACCAAATATAATATCATCCACATTTATTTGCATAATTAAAAGATCAATGAACTATGCTTAGTAAAAAAGGTAGTATCCACAATACCTCTTTTAAAATCATTTTCAATCAAAAAATCACTCAAACGTTCATACCATACTCTTGGAACTTGTTTTAATCCATACAAAACTTTTGAGAATTTAAATACATAATTTGGATAAATTTAATTTTCAAAACCAGGAGGTTGATCAACATATACTTCTTGATCAATAAATCCATTTAAGAAAGCACTTTTAACATCCATTTGAAATAATTTAAAGTTCTTGAAACATGCAAAGGCCAAAAACATTCTAATTGATTCCAACCTAGTTACAGGTGCAAATGATTCATCAAAATCAATTCCTTCTTCTTGAGTATATCCCTTGGTTCCAAGTCTAGCCTTATTTTTTACTACCTCATCTTTGTCATTCATTTTATTTCTAAAAATCCACTTTGTGCCAATGATAGAATGATCTTTTGGTCTAGCAACTAATGTCCACACCTTGTTTCTTTCAAATTGATTTAACTCCTCTTCCATAGTTAAAATCCAGTTCTCATCTTTCAAAGTATCAACAACATTTTTGGGTTCAAAGTGTGAAACTAATGCAAAATTATCCATTAGTTATTTAGAGGAGGAACGAGTTTTGACCTTCTCGAATGGATCACCAATGATGAGCTCCTTAGGGTGGTTTTGAGCAAATTTTCAAACTCTTGGAAGATCGTTAGGTGTACTAGTGTCTCTGTCACTGTATTCCCTTGCTGAATTGTCTTGAGTTTCATCTTCCTTTGAATCATTTTCTGGTGAAGCAATGCGTTGGTCAGTAATTGTGAGTTTTTTTAGTTCTTCTCGAATACCTGCATCATCATCTTCACCACTACTTAGGGAAATGTCACCATTAGATTCATCAAAAGTGATATGTATAGCTTCCTCTATAACCAAAGTCCTTCGATTGTAGACTCTAAAATCTCTCTTATTCTCACAATATTTCAAGAAAATTTCCTCATCAGATTTTTTATCAAACTTTTCGAGATGTTCCTTGATATTTAAAATGAAACATTTGCACCCAAAGACTTTAAAATATCCAACTACAAGCTTTTTATCAAACATCAGCTCATATGAGGTTTTGTTCAAGATAGGTTTTAAAAGAACTCTATTCATGGTATAGCAAGCTGTATTTATAGTTTCAAACCAAAAGTATTTTGGTAAATTATATTCACTTATCATGGTTCTAGCAACCTCTTGAAGAGTTTTATTCATTCTTTCAACAACCCTATTTTGTTGGGAAACTCTTGCAATTGAAAATTCATGTGTAATACCATTGTTGTTACAAAATTCTAAAAAGCCACAAAAATGAAATTTTGAGTCATTGTTACTTTTGATTTTGATAATTTTCAATCCAATCAAATTCTGAACTTTTGCAAATAGTGAAACAAAGTTTTTGAAAGCATCATCTTTGAATGCAAGAAACATTACCCAAGTGTATCTAGAGTAATCATCAACAACAATAAAGCAAAATCTTTTGCCACCTAAGTTGGTAGTTTGTGTAGGACCAAATAAATCAAGATGTAAAAGTTCTAGAAGTTTTATAGTAGAAACATATTTCTTTGGTTTAAAAGACACTTTGACTTGTTTTCTAAATTGGCAAGCATCACAAATTCTGTCCTTTTCAAATTTGATCTTTGGCAGCCCTCAACAAGTTCTTTTTAGAAATTTCTTTTAGCCAATCCATATTGAAATGACAGAGCCTTCTATGCCACAACTAGGGGTCCTCATTTGCTATTTTGAGACAACTAAGACTAGAAGAATCAACTTTTTTAAGGATAACTACATAAATGTCATTAACTCTTTTTCTTTTGAAAACAGTGTTGAATTTTGAGTCAAGAACAAGGCATTCATGCTTTTTAAATAACACAAACAGATTCTTATCACACAATTGACTAATACTTAACAAGTTATAGTTCAAATTATCAACTAAAAGAATATTATGAATAAAGGTTTGACCATTCTTACCAACATCACCAATTTCAATAGTTTTGATTTTGTTATCATCTCCAAATATTACCTTTCCGCTTGTTTTTTACTTGAGTTTGATGAATTGTGATGGATCACCAGTCATATGTCTTGAGCATCCACTATCTATGAATCACTTTGATTCCTTAACAATGTTCACCATGTTCACTTACACAAAAGTTCATAAGATAATATTTGGTACCCTTTATTTTTTAGGTCATTGAGAGTTAGCATTATGTCTAACCATCCATATGCATCTCATGTCATTTCTCATATTTTTCCTAACATAACAATTGCTTTTTATGTGGCCAAATTCATAATAGAAGCTACACATAGTTAATGAATTATTCAAATGAATAGGTTTAATAAATCTGATTTGCCTTTTCCTATAGATAGTAAACTCATTTGCACTATGATTCAACCTTTTCTAATGAGTATCAAAATGGGGCTTTGTATCATTTCTTTGAAAACAGTTTTATTTTTTATGTTGAAACATTTGACTAAAATCATCCATTCTTCTTTTCAAGTTACTTTGTTCTTTCTTGAGCATGACATAGAAGTTTGTCTTTCTATCAAGTTCAGCATGCAAATCATTTTTAATCCTTTTCAGGTTCTCATTTTCATTTCGTAGACATTTATTTTATCAAAAAAAACTTGCACTGTCTTGAATCAGAAAGTTAATCTTCTATTTTAATTCCTTATTTCTAACATAGGATTCTTTCAAATTGTTATGCATTCTTTCTATAAAAGAGTTAGCATCATCTTCAGATTCATTATCACTATCAGTTTGAGAGTTACAAGTAGTTACCTCTTCATCACCAATGGCCATGAAAGGCATTTGGGCAGACTCCTCTTCTTCTTCGACTTCACCTTCTTAATTGCAGTCATTCCAGGTGATCTGAAAATTGTTAAATCTTGGTTTTCGTTCAACCTTGCTTTCCTTCCTTTTCTTTATTGGATATTCATTTGCGTAGTGTTCAAGTTAGCCGCATTCAAAGCACTTATCAATTTACTTTTTATTGAGCTCTAGCTGCCCTTTGTTTCTCAAGTTGTTGAACTGATTTGGAAATGAATTGCTGGGTCCACCTTTTCTGAATCTCCTCTTGTTGAGTATTCTTTTGAAGCTTTTCGTGATGAGTGCAATATCACTGTCATCACTTTCCATGTCATCTTCATCTAAGAAGGCTGAATCATCTTCATCTTGTGAGACTTTTATTGCAATATTCTGTCTCATATTTGTATCTTCTTCCTCCTACACCTTGGACTTGAGTTTCAACTCATAAGAGATTAGAGAATTAATAAGAAATTCAATGTGCAAGGTATTTAGATCTTTAGTTTCCTCACTGACAGACACTTTACTCTCCCAATTCTTGGATAAAGCATTCAGAATTTTTCTATTTTTCTCACTTAGAGAGTAATCCTTTTCAAGTACTTCTAAATCCTTAATAAGATCATTGAATCTGCAATACATCTTGTCAATATTTTCAGGAGATTCCATCTTAAAGGATTCATACTTAGTGACCAGAATGAACTTCTTTTGTTCTCTCACATTCTTACTTTCTTCATGGATTTCTGAGTTTATCCCAAATCTCTTTTGCAGATTTACAGCTTTTGATTCTAATAGACACATTTGAATCTAAAGCACTGTATAATACATTCATAACCTTGGCATTTAAAGTAAGATGAGTTCTATCATCACCAGTCAACTCACTCCTTATTTTTGGTCTCGGCTTATGAGTAATTTCATCAATAATAGAGGGCATCATATGGACCTTCATTGACAATAAACCACAACTCAATATCAATAGATTATAAGAAAATAATCATCATCTCCTTCCAACTTACATAATTTGATCCATTGAATATTGGGGGTCTAGTAACGGATTGTTCTTCAAAAAACATGGCATTGTTGATTGTCATTTTTACTCCGAAACTGATTGAGTTTAATCTCTAGGAGATCAAGTTCTGATACCAATTGTAAGGATCAAAAATAACCTAAGAGGGGGCTGAATTAGGTGGTTTAAAAATTAGCCAAGATATTAGTCACTTTTTGAAAAAGTGACTAAAGGACCACACAATGGAGCAATTGATGAGAAAGTACAAGTGCTTGGAAGTAGAAGAGATAGACAATTTATATTGCAAGACAGTAAGTAAAAGGATAGAATATCAAACCAAGTTTCAAACTCCACTTGAGTTTGAAAACCACTTTATATAGCAACTACTTCAAGTTGATCAACTTACAACCCATCTCTTGTGTACAAAGGAAGGATCACTTCCTCCTCGTCCCAAGCCGCACTTTGTCAAGTAAAGAAGTTTTACTATCACTCGGATAACCCTCACAAAGTTACACTATTGAAGAAATAGAAACACACTTGAAAAGGTTATCGAAAGTTACACAACTAAGAGTACAAATCTTTTTTCAAGAGTATTCTGACACTTGAATCACTCAAAATCTGATGTAGTCTCAATGTGCAAAATTATTTTTAAGTGGTTGACTTTGTTCTATTTATAAGAGATCAAAAAATTCTTCAATTAATGCTACCAATGAACAGAAGGCAGTTGAAAAGTCAATTAGCCGTTGGTGGTGTCGGACGTCCGGTAGGCTAGTTTTCTGCCTCCGAACGCAGGTAGAGAGTTCAAGAAGTTTTCTTGAAATGTTTAGGACGTCCGGTACCTCCAGAATATGCGTCCGAAGGAATGATGCAAAACTGGAAATTCTCCTTCAATTCGTTCGAACGTCCGGTGCCTCCAATGTTTTGCATCCAAAGTGTCGCAACATTTGTGGATGTTCGATACTCAGGTGTTGTACGTCCGATCAAGGTCAATGAGCTTAGAGGACTTGGCTTATCATTTTCGGATGTCCGAGAGTGGGTTCTTCATGCGTCTGAAGTTACTCAATGGTTGTCGGACGGCAGATGCAGTCTTTATGTGCGTCCGACAACTATTTCAGCATATGTTAGCCTTTGAACCTGTTCTGCCCCAATTCTGAAAAGATCTAATCAGAGAATATTAATAACATCCATTTGTTTTGTAATCATTAAAAGTTACGGATTGAGATAAACACTAATAATAGCTTTTGAAGGTCTCATCTTCACTTCATCACATTTTAAAATATCATAGACTTCAATTCTCTTAATTTTTTCTCCTTGAACTACATAATGTATTGTATCTCTTGAAATAATACGAAGATATTTTTTTTGTATTATTTTTATCATTGTATCTTTTTCGGATTGCCTTGAGCAATTGCTTACTTTGCTCTATTTCCCTGTAGAAACTCTCTTATCAAAAAATCAGGAAGAGAATTATTTTCTCCTTTGATAAATTCTATTTCAAAATCAAATACTGATAAAATTGTTTGCCATCTAGCAAAAATTTGTTTTAAAACTATATTTTGAACATCTTTTTGTAAAACTTCTTTTGCCGATTTACAATCTATTCTAAGTAAAAAAATTTTTGTTGTACAAATCATTTTGATATTTTGATATACATAATACTATAGATAAAATCTCCTTTTTAATAGTAGAATAATTCTTTTGTGGATCAGACCATGTTCTCGAATGAAATCTAACTAATTCTTCTTTTAAATCATCTAGTCTTTGTTTTAAAATTCCTCCATATCCTAATTCTGATGCATTGGTTTCTACTATCATAAAAGCTTTAGGATGAGAAAGACATAAACATGGTAACGATTCAATTTTTTCTTTAAGATATCTAACCTTTTGAGTATGTTCTTCAAACCATGGTTTAGGATTTTTCTTTAATCTATTAAATAATATGGAACATTCTTGTCTTAATTTAAGAAAAAAATCTGTAATATAATTTAAACATCCTAAAAATCTTTGCAATTGATTTTTCTCTTTTATTTTGATCTGGAAATTTATTGTAAATTTTAAAGCTCTATTTATTGGCTTTATTGTTCCTTTATCTATATCATGTGCTAAAAATCTTATTTTAGTTTGGAATAATTTCATTTTAGATGCTAATACTACCAATCCATTTTTCTTAACTACCTTTAAAAATATATTTAGATGTTTAAAATATTGTTCTAAAGATTCTGAAAATATTAACACATCATCAATATAGACTATACTAAATGAACTATAAGGGTTGAATATATCATTAATTATATTTTGAAATTCTGAATGTGCATTTTTTAATTCAAATAGCATTACTTTCCACTCATAATGACCAAAAGGTGTTGTGAATGTTGTTTTATATCTATTTTCAGGAGCTATTATTATTTGTCAATATCCTGATTTTAAATCAAATTTTGAAAATATCTTTGCATTATATAACCTATTTAATAAATCCTTTTTATTTGGAATTGGATATCTAATCCATTGTAAAACTTTATTTAATGGTTTATAATTAATAACTAATCTTGGAACTCATCTTTCTTTTTCAACTTGATTCATAACATAAAAGCTGCACAACTCCAAGATGATTTTGAAGGTGTTATTAATCCTTTATCCATTAATGTTTTTATTTCTTTCATACAAAATTCTAGTAATTCAGTATTCATTTGTATAGGTCTTGCTTTTATTGGAATATTTTTCTCATCAAAATCCTTTTCATAAGGCAAATTTATCATATGTTGTTTTCTAACCCAAAAGGCATTTGGAATGTCTGCACAAACTTCTTTTTTAATTAAATCTTCTAATTCTAAAATTCTTTTTTGGATTTTTATTTCTTTTAATTGTTCTTCAATTTTTAAATAAAATTTTTCTTCCTTTATGTAATTTATATGTTGTTTAATTCTAGTAATAGTATTTATTGTTTTATAAATAGAGGATGATTGTAATATTTGTAATTCTCTTTGTCTAATTGGAGTTAAAAACTTAAAAGTAATAGTTTTTTCCATAATATTAGTAGAGACTCCTTTATATGCTACTGAAAATGGATATATTTGAATTAAAAAGGGTGTTCCTAATATTATATCATTACTTATATTTTTTACAATTAAAAAATTATGTCTAAGACAATAATTGTTATTACATATTGATCCTTTTGTAAATTTATATTTTACTTGTAAATTTTCTCCATTTGCTGCCATTAATGTTTCATTTGCTCTTTCACAGTATTTTGTGGGAATTATTCCATCTTTTATACAGCTTGAATCTGCTCCACTATCCAATAAAGCTACACATGTTTCTTTAAAATCTTCTACTATTATTGTGACTAAAGCATACCACTTTTGAAATGTCATTTTTTCTATTATATTTAGATATTGTTGTTCATTTAGTGGTTTTCTGGAATAATTATGTCTTCTGTAGTTAATGTTTTTGAAGTAGAAAATTGATCTTTTTTATTTTCTATTAATGTCATTTTGGCTTCTATTTCTAAATCTTTAGTTTTTAATTATATAATTTCTTGTTGTAATTGTTTCACTTGAGTCTTTAAATTATTAATTTCTGCTTGAAGATCTTTAGTAGTTTTTTTTTCATACTATTTATATTAGGATATTTATCTATTAATTTTGAAATACTAAATGGTTCAATTATTTTTGGCATCTTATCTTCTTGTATGATTAAACTCTTTAATCTTTCTAAATATTCTTTTTTAGCTAAAGGATCGTCAATTTTTTCTATTATATCTAATAAAAATTCTTTATCTTCCTTTTTTGTAATTACATTTATGTATTTTGGGTTTGTAATTACATTTATATATTTTGGATTATTTGAACAATTACAATCTTCTTCACCATCTGAACTACTTATGTCATTGTAATAATCATCTTCTGTACTTTATTCTTTTTTATTTATTAATAAGTTGATTAATTTATTCTTTAGTTCTTCGTCTTCTGCACAGATTTCATTTATTTTTTCTTTCAATTTACATTTATTTGTTTTATGCCATACTTTCCCACATTTATAACAAACAATTTTCTTTTTATAAAATTTTTTGCTTTTCTTTTTCTCATAATTTTCATCTTTATTAGATTCTTTATATCTTAAGTATTTTTGTCCTTTTTACTTTTCTTTTTATATGCTGATGATGATTTAATTCTTTTTATACCAAATGCTTCACAAAATGATCATACTTCTTTTGTTTTAGAACCATACTTAATCTAAAGTTTTAATTCTGAACATAATATTAAACCTTCTTTTTTCACAAATGCAAATAATTGTCCAAAAGCAATATTTTCAAATGAAATAACACCTGTTCCTATTTCTTTTTGTAAGTTATCCATTATCCTTTGTGAAAATAAACTTGGTAATCTTGTGATAAATCTTTCTTTCCAAAATAAATCATTACAATCTGATCTTCTTAATACATTTGTTAAAAACATGTCTTTGTACCATCTAAAGTCTGACAAAGTTGGACATCTTAAATTTGTTAAAAATGTTTTATTCGCATTTAACTCTTCTTTTGGATTCCCTACAAAATACATTACTATTGTTACAATTAAAAATTCTGCAGCATTTGATTGTACTTGAATATTTCCTTGATCATCTTCAATATCTTGTGTATGATCTAGTATTGATAATTTATCTTGAAGTGTTAAAGCATTATCCCACCAATTTTTTAATTGTCCTGTAAATCCTGATACTAATAATGTTGCAATATTTCTTTCTTGAATATTTTTAAACTTATAAGCTAATCTAGTCATTCCCATTTCTTGTAAAGTATTTTAATACTTCATATTCTGCTCTTCCATCTGTATTCTATTCATAAATTGAATTTCCATCATATTTAGCAGTATGAAATTTTGAACTTTCTTCATATTGAATATCTGGAGGAGTAGGTCTTGGATAGTAATTTCTAGTGCTTACTAATTGCCAATCTTTTTTATTATTTCTGAAAGATTTTTTTCTTCTTATTTTATTTATTTGATTATCTTCTTCTTCTCTAAATTGATCTTCTATAGGTGAAATCATATTTTCATCATTTTCTGAATAGTTTGATTCTTCTGATGATATTTTTTCATTGACTATATTATCCAATGTACTTATTTTAGGAGTTTGAGTTTGAGATTCTATTGTTAAACTCTGCAATGTCTGAGCTATTCTATTCAATATATTATCTGTATTATTTATTTTTTGAGTATAAACACTTTGAACTAACTCTTGTTCTCTTTCTCTAGTTAAGCTTTTAGGTTGAAAATGTGGTGCTGAAATATCATTAGGAAATCTTGTAATTGGTTTTTGAATATTATCTATTTTTGTATTCATTACTTCTATATGTTGAGGTATAGTGTGAAGAATTTGATTTGTATAATTATTTTGTTGATATAATTTTTTTAATATCTTCCAAATTTATATTATTACTACTACTACTACTTGATTCAATTTCTCTACCCTTTTTAAAAGGGGATGCAATTTTATCTCCTTGTCCTATATTAATTTTTACTTCTTGTAATGGAGGATGAATTGAAGTTATTACTTGATCGTCTTTTAATTTTCATTTTTATATAAATTAGTTTGAACAATTATTTGTGGAGTATTATATGCATCATCTATTCCTACTTTTGAAATATAGAATGATAACCAAGTAAAGAAAGCAAAATCAAACTTTCTTATCTCTAATTCTTTCTTCCATTCTAATATTAATTTTTCTTTACATTCAGAAAATAATTGAAAAAATCAAATTCTTTTTTCTGTATTTTCTTCATCATCAAAATCTTTTTGTAAGCATTTATGATTTATTTTATATTCTCTAATTATTACATTTATTTCTGCTTTCATTTGAGAATGTGTTGGAAAATATCTGATTGATTTTGATTAACTACTTCTAGAACAGGAGTTTTAAACTTAAATGTTGAAGAACTTTCTAAAGGAAAATTTGTATCAATTGTTTCGTAACTAGATCGTCTAACTGGTATCCAAGAATGGCTTGAAGTTGAAGATCTTTCGCTAAATGAGCAAATCTCATTAAAATTTTTTCGTTAGGGTTTTTTATAATATCTTCTGAATTTGTTTGTTCTATATTTCTTGATATTTGTGGATTTTGTATTATAAACTCACTAGGTATAGTGATTTCATTCCATTTTAGTCTTTTTGGAGTATAAGTAGTAGGTCTATTTACATCAACCTGTAATAATATTGTTTCTTCTTTTAAAGTTGGAGTCATAATGAATTTTAGATTTAATTATGAAGACAAAGATCTATAATACATTCTGTAAATTACAGCAAAATTCTTTGTATATTTTTCAAATTCATCACCTTGTAAATGAATATCTAATATTACTGAATTCAAAACATGTGGATCAGTTAAATCTACTGAAAAATTTGGAGCACAATTAAAGTAAATTGGTCCATTACATACATTTGTTTGAATCATAGATAAAAGTGAAGTTTTATATCTTTTAAATCTTGTGTCTCTTAAAGCTAAATATATAGAAGCATCTACTCCTAGATGGAATAAAGGTTTTACTGCAAGCTGAATTAATCCTATATGAATATATCTATATCCTTTACTAAGATACTTTTGAATTGTATTATGATTTAATAATGGAATGGATTGATATTCTTCTTGAATAGATATTGTTTCTTCATGAGTTTTAACGAAGAAATCTGTTTTGAAATCTAAGGGACCTATTCTGTAAATATGTTCTATTTTTTCTTCGGAAATAGTCCATTCTGAATTATTTACAGGCATATGATATTCATGACTTTGTACTATATTTGCTTGTTTTGAACTAGATCCTATCTTCAATTGTCTAAGAAATGCGGCCATGTTTAATATCTTGTTTAATCTTTTATCTTATTAGGAACAACCGAGGTTAAGCGTGGAACATCCTATCCTGGACTTACCAACCGACCTACAAAGCTCCAAAGTCATACCAATGATTAAGATAAAATTTTTAAATGAGATATTTAAACATGAATGCATGAATTAGAAATTTAATATAGGAAATAATTTAAAATAACAATAACTAAGGTATGGCTCTGATACCAGAACCAACCCAAGTATATAATAAAGCTAATAAATATAAATTAAAAGAAAAAATAAATGAAATCTGTGCAAAAGACGAAGAAATAAAGAATAAATTAATAAATTTATTAATAAATGAAAAAGAACAAAGTACAGAAGATGATTATTACAATGATATAAGTAGTTCAAATGGTGAAGAAGATTGTAATTGTTCAAATAATCCAAAATATATAAATGTAATTATAAACCCAAAATACATAAATGTAATTACAAAAAAAGAAGATAAAGAATTTTTATTAGATATAATAGAAAATTTTGATGATCCTTTAGCTAAAAAAGAATATTTAGAAAGATTAAAGAGTTTAATCATACAAGAAGATAAGTTGCCAAAAATAATTAAACCATTTAGTATTTCAAAATTAATAGATAAATATTCTAATACAAATAGTATGAAAAAAGAAAATACTAAAGATCTTCAAACAGATTAATAATTTAAAAAATTATATCAACAAAATAATTATACAAATCAAATTCTTCACACTATATCTCAACATATAGAAGTAATGAATACAAAAATAGATATTGTACAAAAACCACGATTTTTTGAAGTTTGATTTCATCTCAAAGGCTCTACAATTTAAAGCTTCCATTTCAAAGGTTACTCTGACTTTCTGTAAGTTCTTTATTATTTGTGATTTTGTATTATAAACTCACTAGGTATAGTGATTTCATTCCATTTTAGTCTTTTTGGATTATAAGTAGTAGGTCTATCTGCATCAACCTGTAATAATGTTGTTTCTTCTTTTAAAGTTGGAGTCATAATGAATTTTGGATTTAATTGTGAAGACAAAAGTCTATAATACATTCTGTAAATTACAGCAAAATTCTTTGTATATTTTTCAAATTCATCACCTTGTAAATGAATATCTAATATTACTGAATTCAAAACATGTGGATCACAATTAAAGTAAATTGGTCCATTACATACATTTGTTTGAATCATAGATAAAAGTGAAGTTTTATATCTTTTAAATCTTGTGTCTCTTAAAGCTAAATATATAGAAGCATCTACTCCTAGATGGAATAAAGGTTTTACTGCAAGCTGAATTAATCCTATATGAATATATTTATATCCTTTACTAAGATACTTTTGAATTGTATTATGATTTAATAATGGAATGGATTGATATTCTTCTTGAATAGATTTTGTTTCTTCATGAGTTTTAACGAAGAAATCTGTTTTGAAATCTAAGGGACCTATTCTGTAAATATGTTCTATTTTTTCTTCGGAAATAGTCCATTCTGAATTATTTACAGGCATATGATATTCATGCCTTTGTACTATATTTGCTTGTTTTGAACTAGATCCTATCTTCAATTGTCTAAGAAATGCGGCCATGTTTAATATCTTGTTTAATCTTTTATCTTATCAGGAACAACCGATTGCTAATTACTTTCTACAATATTTCCATCTAAATAATTTTGAGCACTTCTACTGACACATAAATTAATTCCTATATTACAGTCTAACCACCTGAAAATTATTTCCTTCTATATTATAGTCTAACCACCACAAAGTCCTTGATATTTACAGTTAGAACTGATTGTGAAGTAATAATAAAATTTTATAATGAAGCTGATGAGAAAAAATTTAGTAAAAGATGGCGGAATTTTGTAAATACTAGGTACTGCACATAGAATAACAAACCATGATTCTCACTTCTGAAAAGCTTCTACACTTTGGATTTGTTCATTCACTAATTTTTTTTCGATCCAAATTAGACAGATTAGTTTGGTAGAAAATTAGCATATGCAGTAAATTTTTATTTAGTCAAGATCAATTAATGCAGATATATAGAACCAACAATATTTAGTAAAAGGCCGGAATTTATTTATGGCATATGTCAACCAGCACAACATCATATCATACTGAATGAACATCGAGTGAGACCATTGATATCTTTTGAGAATTATTTTTGGCAATGCAAAAACCTTTCAATGAGGGGCCAAATTAATCATTAGATAGTAAGGCAAATCACATATGACAGACTCGAAGAAAATGAAGCTCGCTTAAATTGGCTGTCACTTGTTTTAGAAGATGATTATCAGAAAATTTACTACGAATGAAAATTTTCAGATATACAATTTTTACAAAAAACACAGTTGCAAAAATTTGTGGAATTACACATAAGGGAAATTTGTCAAGAAATCCAAGATCCGTGCATGAATGAAGAAGATGATAGGCAAGAACAATTAGAAAATGTCAAGGGTGACAAAGGAATGTATAATCTAGAAAATATGTTAGAATATTAGAAGCAAAAAAAAAGAGAAAAGAGATTAAAATAATCAACCAATCAATTAGAATATTAGATAGTCAGTCACTTTGTTGGCTAAAACAAATGAAAAATAGGTCACAATCAAACATGAAAAACAGGAATGTCGAGATAAGATATCATATCAAGTTACCGCACTAATAGCTTTGAAGCGCTTTCATCGAATACCATGATAACTACCAAGTCCTATTAGAAACTCAAGATGACTCAAGCCATAACTAAAAACGTCAAATACCTATCAAGATGAGTCACAGAACAATTAGCAACTTTGATGCTCATCAAGAAAACACTGTAGTAGCAATAATTTAATAAAGGAACAGGAGTGACGAGCGCGGGGTATACATATATCAATTAACTCATCTACAATCAAGTTTTTATTTATAAAATTCTAAATACCCTACATGCGATTTTTCACAAGTATACGAGTCATTTATTGAGTATAAGGGTTTTAGGTGTCGATTCCACAGGAAAGATGATCAATTACCGATGTTTTTTGAATTTCTTTATTATTTAGACTATCACAAATACAATAAATTAAATCTATACTATAAAAGTAACAAAAATACAATAGAAAACTCCTAAAGGTATGGAATTCCTTACTACTCTTACAAATGGTATTACCGGTTAAGTGAATGCTATTATCTTGACTAGTTATGGCGTAATTTCCTAATGCATGTGAAACCTATTCTCGTAGTGAATTAACTATATTTATAACTAAACCATACCTACTCTCGTGGTTATGAAATTAACTACAAACTCATTTTATTATGAAATTACATGAAACAAATCACTAAAGTCATATAACTGCACCCCCTACTCTAGAGAGTGAACTCCCTAAATTTATCACTTTCTTGATGTGAGGACTCGTAAAAATTATTTTTTTTCGACCCCTATTTTTGTTTATTTAATTATTTATCCGAATATTTGCTCCGATTATTATTTTCTAACCTTATTAGACTTAAATACATGGAATTATGACTTCATTATATTGTTAAAGTGACTCGTTTCAAAAATTATTTTTTGGAATCTCGATTAATGTAAATAGCGAAAACGTGTCTGAAAACTTTAGCCAATTGGAAGTACAATAAGTTCGAAAAATTGGAGACATGTACTATGGTCCTAAAATAGGTAATTTTAGGTTTAAATACTCAAGTGATAGTTAGTGGTATGATCGTTATAAGAATCTCTCGAAAGTTTCACTCTATCGCACCTAAATTAGAAATACGCGTTTTCAAGCGCGCGATTAATTGAGGAACTTTAGACCATTATTTTGGAACAATTAAGAGTGAATAATATTTATATGAATATAAGTGTATTGGAGGTTTAGTGCACTAGTGAAATAAACTCAACAGGAATCGGGCACAAAACGCGCACATATACGCGCGGAGGAGAGTTGACTTTTGCACCAACTTGGGCCACACATTGAAGCTTCTCAAGGAAGCTACATTTCTTATCAACTCTCTCTCTCTTCCTCATAAGAACAGCCGGCCATCAAGCTGCAAAAAACAACACCCAAGTTCTTCATTTTTCATCCTCATTTCTTCAACAAAAACACCACTAAATGCCACCAAAATTTAACCATACTTAGCTTAACACTTGGAGAGTTCATCTAGTTACAAAAGAAGGGAACTTTCCACAATTTTCTTGGACCAAGAGAGGACCGAAATTTCTGCTTAGCTCATCTGTAAGGATCAAAAACAACCTAAGAGGGGGGTGAATTAGGTTTTCTAAAACCAGCTAAGATATAGGTCACTCTTTTTCAGGCCTACCTTTCTTTCACAAAAACCACTCAATGGATCAGTATACAAGAAAGCACAGGTGTTCGTGAGATAAAAAGGTGAACAGTTTATATAATAAAGCTGTAAACGAAAGTAGAGAAACAAACCAGGCTTCAAACTCAACTTGAGTTTGAACAATACTTTATATAACAAGCTACTTCAAGTTGAACAATCTTGCAACCAATATCTTGTGTACAAGGGAATGATCACTTCCTTCTTGCCCCAAACCACACTTGGTCAAGCAAGAAAGTTTTACAAGCACTCGAATAACCCTCACAATGCTACACTATTGAAGAGACTGTGTCACACTTGAAAAGCTATATGAAAAATGCACAAACTAAGAATACAAATATTCCTTTTGAGTATTCTAATACTTGAATCACTCACGATCTGATGTAGATTTGATGTGCAAAGTTATTTTAAAGTCGTTGACTTTGTTCATTTTATAGGAGACCAAAAAAACTCTTCAATAAATGCTGTCAACGGATAGATGGCATCTGAAGAGTCAACTAGCCGTTGGTGCTGTCGGACGTCCGATAGTCAGTTTTTATGCGTCCGAACGAGGTCAGTGAGTTTGAAAAATTTTCTTGAACCTCTTAGGACGTCCGATCCCCTCTCACCATGCGTCCGAGGGTGAGATGCAGACTTGAAGGTTCCTCTTCAATTCCTTCGGACGGCCGATGCGTCCAATATTTTATGTCCGAAGTGTAGCAACGCTTGTCGGACGTCCGATACACAGGTATTGAGCGTCCGATCATGATCAGTAATCGTAGAAGCCCTGACTTGTCTATTTCGGACGTCCGAGACTGAGTTTTTCATACGTCCGAAGTTACTCAATGAATGTCGAATGTCCGATACTCTCATTTTGTACTCCGACATCTTTCTCATCACTTTTAACCTTTTTTATTCTCTTTTTGCTCTGAGTCCACAGACCTGTTTTAATGCCATTTCTGAAAGTAATCTTTACAAAAAATATTAGTATCATCCGTTTATTTTGTAATCATCAAAATATATGAATTGAGATAAACAATCTCCCCCTTTTTGATGATGACAAAACACTTGGATGGAGGAAAAAAAGAAAAGTAGAAATACAAGTTGGGATTACAACTCCCCCTAACGAAGTGCACGAGTATACGAAAAGAAACGCAACTCAGTGAAAAGAAACGCAACTCCCCCTAAAACCGACTCCCCCTAACTAATTTCTTTATACCACCATCAGTGCTAATCCATTTCTCTCCCTTTTTGTCATCACAAAAATAGAATATTAGCACGATCCATCATGAACATTAGCAACAAAGATTTTGCAATCAGATAGTATCAGTAACATCCATTCATGCTTAGCACAATCATAACATAATATCAGAAACATTCATTCAAAAACATTAGATAGCAACATCACATTAGAAACATCAGATAGCACCAGAAACACTTAGTCATAGCATCCAAAAACAGTAGAAAATATCCAGTTGTACAGACCAGAGGTACAACTCTTGGTACAAAAGTTTAGCAATGCAAAAGATAAACTATAGTCCTAAAATAATATATAGTGACCTAGCAGTGCCTAGATAGTGATCTTAGATGACCCAGGTCTCCTCCTGACCAGACGAAACTGATCAAGATCCACTTCTTCCTCAGTTTCTTCATCGTCTTCTTCATATGCCTTCTCAATAGCTGGAGCCTTGCCTTTATCCTTGGGCTGAGAGCTGGAATCTGGTGTGGCCTCAGTACCAGTAGTTCGCCCTATGGGCTCAGATCTTGGCTCTTTCTGATGGATATTTTAATTGTTTTCAGGTACAAGAAGGTTCCTTTTTTCAATGAAAGAGAATTGTTGAGCAGGGATCATGGTCATCATGAGACCATCTTCAATAAGCAAAACATGCTGTTTGAGGTCTTCAAGCAAGGAGATGACCTCAGAATTGGAAGAGAAGGACTTGCTGGCAGACTTTCTAGGATGAATAGTGAAAGGAGAGACATAGTCTGGCTGATCACGAGAAGTCCTAGGAGTGACAGGGGTTTCATGAAAATTTTTTCTTCTAGACTCAGCCACAGTCTCCTTATAACACCAATGGCCATCAAAAAATCTTAAGTCCTTTCTTTCAAAATAAGCTTTTGAAAAAACTGTTGAAGCACTGTCTTTGGGTAATTTTCTAGAAAAAGGTATTTCAAAATGGGCAAAGATAGGAGTCAGAAATTTATCATAAGATAGTTTTCTACGACTATCAGTGCTAATTTTGAGCAGAAACTTGCACATCACAAAATCAAAGTCAATGCGGATTTTTTCAACAAAACAGTAGAAAAGATAGAGTTCCATTTTGTTTGCTTCTGTTCTGTGGCCATCAGTTGGCACCAACAGATTTGAAATGATGGTGAAGATGATCAAATTCTGAGGACTGAGATCATCTAATCTTGCCTCAGTAGGAGTATTGAATTTGGTTTGAAAATAGGTTATGAGTTTAGTATAGTAAAAATGATGGTAGGCAGAAGGAAATTCCTCATACGAAAAGAAATTTGCAATTTTTCCTTTGTAACCATCTTCAATCTTTGTTTTCAAAATGGAGTTTACAATGTCAGGTGTTAATATGATGTTCACAAAGTTGACCCTAGAGATGAGTTCTGTGTGTGAGTTACCCTTTCTAAAATTAGCAAAGAATTGATAAAACATGTCAGGGTAAAAGGTATTAGAAATTGTCAGAAGATGAACCCATTTTTGGAATTCAAACAGTTTAATAACAGGTTCAAGATCAAACTTACGAAATTCGTAGGGAAAGATGAACCTTTGGATGATGAACCCTTTTTGAGAGACTAACTCAAATCTGTCTCTGGCTTCATCATCAATGAATTTTATAAGACGAGTGGGTTCTGTTATGGGTTGAGATACTAGAGTCTTTCAAGAGCTTTTCCCTTTCGAGATTTGTGTGGCAGATGCCTCCACATTTTGAGTTTCAGATCTTTTCCTTGGAGACTTCCTGGTGGAGGGTTCAGGTGTTTGCTGATTCTCAGTAGTGTTTTCTTCATTCTGCTGATCAACAGAGGGATCAGCAGATGGCTTTTTCTTGGATTGGGGAGTGCTCTTCCTTTTTGCAGTTCTCTTTCTTTTACCAGATGACCTTGTGATAGTTTCATCACCCTGGATAGCCTGCTCTGGTTCATCATTTCCACCAACACTGTTTCCTTTAGAGTTCTGCTCTTCCATATGCTCATCAGATGGTTCAGCAGTTGTAGTAACCAATTTTCTTTGGGCGGTTTGCTTCACTTTACCACCACGGATCACAATCTTCTTTTTAGGTGCCTTAGTAGATGGTTCCACAATTTCAATGTTCTCATCTCTAAGCCTAAAGGACCGTCCGGCACTAGTAGATCCTCTTCTGATTCTAACCATGATGCAATGTGGATGTGGTTTTTGATGCAGAATGAGATGTATAGAGGAAGAATGCAGTATGAGCACCCGATAATGCACTGAAATGCCGCAAGGAGAGAATTATGAGAAGTTAGGGTTTCGTATGTAAATTGGAAGTTTTGGGATAGTTGGGGGTTAGGAGCGATTTTTATGGGTGGTTAATGAGCAGTAGAGGTGTAATAGAGTTGGTTGAGTAAATTTCTTGGAACTTGATTTGATGAGAGAGGAATTTGAATTTCAAATATGAGAGGAAACTGAAAGGTTGTGTCCGAGACTATGGAAGAAAATGAACTGAGAAGAATGGGTAATTGCCTTATAAAGCTCAATTTTTTAGTGTCGGACGTCCGAAAGAAGTGAAGCGTCCGACACAACCGTCCGAACCGGTGTTTTTCTGAAACTGGACGAAGAACACTGTCGGACGTTCGATAAAGATTGACTAAAAACGAAACTTAGAATATTTTTTCTGAAACGCCCAGTTTTGTTCTCGAGAACACAAATTGATCCAGTGGAAGAGCTTTTGTGAGGATATCAGCGATTTGCTCTTTAGAACAAACAAACTCAACACGAATTACCCCATCGGAGACAAGATCGCGAATGAAATGATGCTTTATATCAATGTGCTTAGTCCTAGAGTGTTGAATGGAATTTTTTGTCAGATTAATTGCACTAGTGTTGTCACAGTACATAGGTACACATTCATATACTAAACCAAAATCATTCAATGTGTTTTTCATCCATAACAATTGAGCACAATAAGCACCAGCAGCAACATATTCAGCTTCAGTAGTGGACAATGAGATAGCATTTTGTTTTTTACTAAATCAAGATTCCAAGCAATTTCCAAGAAAGTTGCATATACCAGTAGTACTTTTTCTATCTATTTTACAACCACCGAAGTCAGCATCAGAGAATCCACATAAAGGAAGTTCATGACATTTTGGATACCACAAGCCAAAGTTTAAGGTTCCTTTAAGGTATCTAAAAAATTTTTTTACCGCATTCAAGTGTGATTCCTTTGGACAGGATTGAAATCAAGCACATAAGCATACAGCAAACATGATGTCAGGCCTACTGGCAGTTAAATAAAGTAAACTTCCAATCATACCTCGATACTTCTTTTCCTCAACTTTTATACCTTTTTCATCTTTGTCAAGTTTGGTAGATGTGCACATAGGTGTTCCAACAGGCTTTGAGTCCTCCATTCCGAATCTTTTCAGCAGCTCCTTGGTGTATTTTGTTTGATTTATAAATGTTCCATCTTGGGTTTGAACTACTTGGAGTCCAAGGAAGAAGTTTAATTCTCCCATCATGCTCATTTCAAATTCTTTTTGCATGATGATGGAAAAATCCTTGCACAAGCTCTCATTAGTAGCACCAAATATGATATCATCCACATATATTTGCACAATTAAAAGGTCTCGTGAGTTTTGTCTTGTGAAAAGTGTAGTATCTACAATGCCCCTTTTAAAATCATTTTCAATCAAAAAACCACTCAAACGTTCATACCATGCTCTAGGAGCTTGTTTTAATCCGTATAAAGCTTTTGAGAGTTTAAAAATATGATCTGCATAAGATTTATTTTCAAAACCAGGAGGTTGGTCAACATAGACTTCTTGATCTATAAAGCCATTTAAGAAGGCACTTTTTACATCCATTTGAAATAATTTAAAATTCTTGAAACAAGCAAATGCTAGAAACATTCTAATGGACTCCAATCTAGCTACAGATGCAAAGGACTCATCAAAGTCTATTCCTTCTTCTTGAGTGTATCCCTTAGTCACCAGTCTGGCCTTATTTCTAACAACCTCCCCTTTGTCATTCATTTTGTTTCTAAAAACCCATTTTGTGCCAATGATAGGATGGTCTTGTGGTCTGGCAACCAGGGTCCAAATCTTGTTTATTTCAAATTGAATTAACTCTTCTTCCATAGCTAAAATCCAGTGCTCATCATTCAATGCATCAACAACATTTTTAGGTTCAAAATGTGATACTAATGCAAGATTATCTACTAGGTGTCTAGAGGAACGAGTTTTGACCTTTTCAGATGGATCGCCAATTATAAGCTCCCCGAGGTGACTCTGGACAAATTTTCAGGTTCTTGGAAGATTATTAGGAATAGTGGCATCGCTGTCATTTACTTCTCCAGCTGCACTGTCCTGAGTATCAGCATTGTTTGAATCAATTTCTGGTGAAGCAGAGCCATGATCATTGATTGTTAACTTCTTTAATTCTTCTTGTACACCTGTATCATCATTTTCACCACAACTCATGGAAATGTTACCATTAGATTCATCAAAAGTAATGTGTATCGCCTCCTCTATAACCAGTGTTCTACGATTATAGACTCTGAACCCTCTTTTGTTTTCACAATATCCCAAGAAAATTCCCTCATCAGATTTCTTGTCAAACTTTCCAAGATGTTCCTTGATGTTTAAAATGAAACATTTACAACCAAAGATTTTGAAGTAACCAACAACAGGCTTTTTGTCAAACATGAGCTCATAGGAAGTTTTGTTCAAAATTGATCTTAAGAGAACTCTGTTCATGGTATAACAGGCTGTGTTTATGGTTTCAGCTCAAAAATATTTTGGTAAATTGCATTCACTAAGCATGGTTCTAGCAGTCTCTTGGAGAGTTCTATTTTTTCTTTCTACAACTCTATTTTGTTGGGGGACTCTAGCAATAGAGAGTTTATGTGTAATACCATTGTTATCACAAAAATCTGGAAAGCCGCAAAAATGAAATTCTGTGCCATTATCACTTCAAATTTTGATAATTTTCAAGCCAATCAAATTCTGAACTTTAGGAAACAGTGATACGAAATTCTTGAAAGCATCATCTTTATGTGCAAAAAATATCACCCATGTATATCTGGAATAATCATCAACAACAACAAAACAAAATCTCTTACCACCAAAACTTGTAGTTTGTGTAGGACCAAACAGATCAAGGTGTAAAAGTTCAAGTGGTTTTGAAGTAGAAACATATTTCTTGGGTTTAAAAGATACCTTGACTTGTTTTTTAAATTGGCAAGCATAACATATCCGGTCATTTTCAAATCTAATTTTGGGAGACCTCTAACAAGATCCTTTTTAGAAATTTCTTTTAGCAAATCCATATTGAAGTGACAAAGTCTTCCATGCCATAACCATGGGTCCTCATTTGCTACTTTGAGACATTTGAGATAGGAGGAATCAATTTTTTCAAGAACAACTACATAGACATCATTAACTCTTTTTCCTTTGAAAATAATGTTGAATTTTGAGTCAAATATGAGACATTCAAGCTTCTTGAACAATACAAACAGATTCCTATCACACAATTGGTTACACTTAATAAATTGTAACTCAGATTGTCAACGAGAAGAACATTGTGGATAAAGGTTTGACCATTCTTACCAACATCACCAATACCAACAGTTTTGGCTTTGTAATCATCTCCAAACGTTACCTTTCCACTTGCTTTTTGGTTGAGTTTAATGAATTGTGATGCATTACCAGTCATATGTCTTGAACATCCACTATCAATGAACCATTTTGATTCTTTAGCAATGTTGTCCTGGTTCACCTCTTCATCTCCAATGGCCATGAAAACCACTTGAACAGATTCCTCTTCTTCTTCAATTTCACTTTCTGAGTTGCAATCATTCCAGGTGATCTGAAAATTGTTGAACTTTAGTTTTCGTTCAACCTTGTTCTCCTTCTTTTTCTTCATTGGACACTCATTTGCATAGTGTTCGGGTTGGCCACATTCGAAACACTTATCAGTCAGTTTCTTGTTGAACTCCAGTTTTCCTCTGTTTCTGAAGTCATTAGACTGATTTGGGAAGGAATGCTGGATCCGCCTTTCCTGAATCTTCTCTTGTTGAGAATTCTTTTGAAACCTCTTGTGATGAGTGCAATATCACTGTCATCACCTTCCAAATCATTTTCATCCTGTGAGGCTGTTTCATCTTCGTCTTGTGAAACTTTCAGAGCAATACTCTTTCTTACCTTGGTATCTTCTTCATCCTGCATCTTAGATTTAAGTTTCAGTTCGTAAGAAGTTAGAGAGTTAATCAGAGATTCAATGGGTAAAGTATTCAGATCCTTGGCTTCCTCAATGGCAGTCACTTTGCTTTCCCAGTCCTTTGGTAGAGCATTCAGGATTTTTCTGTTCTTTTCACCTAAAGAGTACACCTTCTCAAGCACCTCTAAATCCTTGATCAAATCATTAAATCTGCAATACATTTTGTCAATATTTTCATGAGGCTCCATCTTAAACGATTCATACTTAGTGACCAGAATGGATTTCTTTTGCTCTCTCACATTCTCGCTTCCCTCATGGATCTCTCTAAATTTGTCCCAAATTTTTTTTACAGATCTGCAGCCTTTGACTCTAATGGACTCATTTGAGTCTAATGCACTATATAAAACATTCATAGCCTTGGCATTTAGAGTGAGATGAGTTCTATTTTCAGCAGTCAACTCACTTCTAGTTTTTTGTCTTGGCCCATGAGTAATTTCATCAACAATAGTCGCGTTATATGGACCTTCACTAACAATGAACCACAACTCAATATCAATAGATTGTAAGAATATAATCATTCTTTCCTTCCAACTCACATAGTTTGATTCATTGAACATTGGAGGTCTAGTGACAGATTGTCCCTCAAAGAACATGACATTGTTAGTTGTCATGTTTACTCCCAAGCCGATTGAGCTTAATCTCTAGAAGACCAAACTCTGATACCAATTGTAAGGATCGAAGACAACCTAAGAGGGGGGTGAATTAGGTTTTCTAAAACCAGCTAAGATATAGGTCACTCTTTTTCAGGCCTACCCTTCTTTTCTCAAAGACCACTAAATGGATCAGTATACAAGGAAGCACAGGTGTTCGTGAGATAAAAAGGTGAACAGTTTATATAGTAAAGCTGTAAACGAAAGTAGAGAAACAAACCATACTTCAAACTCAACTTGAGTTTGAACAATACTTTATATAACAAGCTACTTCAAGTTGAACAATCTTGCAACCAATATCTTGTGTACAAGGGAAGGATCACTTCCTTCTTGCCCCAAACCACACTTGGTCAAGCAAGGAAGTTTTACAAGCACTCGGATAACCCTCACAATGCTACACTATTGAAGAGACTGTGTCACACTTGAAAAGCTATATGAAAAATGCACAAGCTAAGAATACAAATATTTCTTTTGAGTATTCTAACACTTGAATCACTCACGATCTGATGTAGATTTGATGTGCAAAGTTATTTTAAAGTCGTTGACTTTGTTCATTTTATAGGAGACCAAAAAAACTCTTCAATAAATGCTGTCAACGGATAGATGGCATCTGAAGAGTCAACTAGCCGTTGGTGCTGTCGGACGTCCGATAGTCAGTTTTTATGCGTCCGAACGAGGTCAGTGAGTTTGAAAAATTTTCTTGAACCTCTTAGGACGTCCGATCCCCTCTCACCATGCGTCCGAGGGTGAGATGCAGACTTGAAGGTTCCTCTTCAATTCCTTCGGACGGCCGATACGTCCAATGTTTTATGTCCGAACTGCAGCAACGCTTGTCGGACGTCCGATACACAGCTGTTGAGCGTCCGATCATGATCAGTAATCGTAGAAGCCCTGACTTGTCTATTTCGGACGTCCGAGACTGAGTTCTTCATACGTCCGAAGTTACTCAATGAATATCGGACGTCCGATACTCTTCTTTTGTGCGTCCGACATCTTTCTCATCACTTTTCACCTTTTTGATCCTCTTTTTGCTCTGAGTCCACAGACCTGTTTTAATGCCATTTCTAAAAGTAGTCTTTAAAAAAAGTATTAGTATCATCCGTTTGTTTTGTAATCATCAAAAGACATGAATTGAAATAAACATCATCAAACAAAGTAAGTAATGATCAAACCTTCTAGTTTTGATTTATGGAAGTTCTAGTAAACCTTTAAACTCTTGTATGCATGTGGGTGATTTGTTTATGATGGAAAAATGGTTGTGTGGGCTCTATGAACTCCAACTTTGGTTGATGGATTAATTTGGTGATTGATGATGATAATTATGTTGGTTTAGTACTTAAATTAGTGGTATAATGTTGGGTCATTGTTAGAAACTCAAAGATGGTGCAATGACCAAATGTGACCATTTTGCCCCTGCCTTGTTTGAGCACTTTAATGCCACATTTTGAGGTTCTAATGACTTGTATATGTTGTTTATATGTTATACTGATTGTGTAAAAAATTTCATGGAAAAATAACATGATTTTGTTGGTCAAATGAAGTGATTTCCAAAGTTTAGAAATCTGGAAAAGTTTCCCGTATTGGCCCAGGCAGTCATCTTGTTTCGGCCATAACTCTTTACTCCGATGTCAAAATCGAGTGCCATTTATTGCACGGGAAACTAGACATTCCCGGGTTTCCATTGGTATAAAATTCACATTCTGGTTCCACTTGGGTGAGCCACACCATTCGTTTGGAAATCACTGTCCTGTTTCGCTCATAACTGGAAGGCAGATTATGAACTGTGATTTTATGTTAAAAAATGAGCTAGTTGTGAATGGATTTTGAACATGGTTTCTTCTAAGAAATTATAGCTTGATGAAATTATTTTACAACGCCACCAAACACGCTCAATTCTAAGGTGAATTGAGTGAGTTGTGGCCAAAGTTTGAAATTGACTCAAAGAGAGGATTTCTCCTTTTGAACTAAATCCTTAGCTAATCTTGGTTTGGGACTTGTACTCAAAAATTATTGGTGTTAATCACCCCAAATGTTGTCTTGAACACCTCTTATATATTTCTATGTAAATGAACCATGTTCGATGTGACGTCCCGACAGATGAGTGTGAGAACCGAAAATTTTTGTTTATTTTCGAGACATTATTTTGTTTCTTGTTTATAATTTTATGCATTTCTTCAATATATTAATTTCATATCCATTTTTTTTGAAGTAAATATAGTTTTCAAATCATTTTCTTGTTACAAGTTAGTCCACGTTAATTTTGAAAAGTATTACGAACGTGGGACCCGCTAGTACGGTAAATGTAATATATTTTTGATCACTTGTTGGAGTTTTGTACTAAGTGATATTATTTTACAAGGTGCTAAGAGATAATTAGATGTTACTTATATGGATTATCATTGGAGAGACAATAGGATAAGTTTTAAACCAAAAGGTGACAAGTGTCACCTTCCAATTCACTCTTGGACTTTGACCTAACTTTCACCTTTACTAAAAACCAATTTTTGACCCAATTTTCTTTCATTTTTCTTGGTCTTGGCGGACCCATTTGAGGACCAAAACATGAGAGGAAATTTCTTCATTTTCTAGCCTCAATTCTTGCTCAAATCTTGAGTTTCAACCACCCAAATCACAAACTACACCATACAAATGCTCAACTAGGAAGCTTAAAGGTTTTGGTGGAGTTGTTTTGGAGGAGGAAAGTCTAAACTACCATTTTGTCTTGAGTTTCCAAGGTATTTTGCCAAGAACTTCCTCTTTACTTCAATTAATTGGTGATTAGTGGCTTATAGTTGTTTTAGATGTTGTTTTGTGGAAGATTTCATGGATTGAGCTAGAGTTATGTTAAATTTCAGTTGTAAGATTTCAATTCTGCCCTGTTCTGACCAGTGTTATTCGGCCATGATGGAAGCCGAATCAGGCTTAGGTTAAAACATGAAAGTTGTAGAAAATGGTGTTAGCTAGCTTCCTGTAAAATTTCAGCTTGATCCGAGCACTGTAGCTTGTGCAAAGTCCAAAAGTACCCCTAACTGTACATGAACCCTGTTTCGCGCCCAGATTTTTATTTTCGTGTAGTTTTTCATTTTTGACCATGAAAATGCATGATTTGGCTTTTGAGGTCTTCATAAGAAATGTAGATTTATGTCTTGGATTCGAAACACCATAAGATTCGTTTCAATCCAATAAGGGTAGCTTCAGTTATGGATATTGTCTCGAAAGGTGTTAAGCGGAAAATTTACGCTTGTGGGTGAATTTCTGGTTTCTAGGGTTTCAATTTGGGGGTTTTCTAATGGTTGGCTTTAAGCTTCTAATTGGCTTGATTAAAGAGGGTTTTGTGGCCTAATTGGATATGTTTTATCATTTACGAACTGTATGTGCAATTGTGGTTGATTGGATTGGTATTGGTGTTGTTATTGTAGGTTGGACAAATGAAGCATTTAAGGGGAAATGCTGTCCGAACCTTGAGTGTATATAATTGCTTTGAATTTGTGAGTTAGGGCTTCGATTTGGACAAGGTAATGAGATATGATGGATGATTCCTGAGCCGTGGAGGTGAGTGACCTTAAACTGTTTCCAAAGTTACTTTTGAAATGTTTCTTGCATTGTTTCTTTGGTTGCATCTCCTGTGTGCCGGCATACGAGTTCTTGACATGGTTTGGCTTTAATGAGTTCTTGAGGAGTCTTGTGCTGGACACCAACGTCTCCACCACTTTCGTGAGTTTGTGATATGATCTGGGGCACCGATGCTGCTCCCCCTTATTGTTTATGGTTTTGTGATCTATTTGAGCGTTGGGTGTTTAGTTTCAATGATTTCACTGGCTCACGAGAGCAAAAATACGTGCATTTGATACTTGAATCATGACATCATCGAAACACATTATTGTGAAATATATTTGCTTACTGATTTTAATGGTTACTCACTGAGATTCTACCTCACCCCAAAAACTATTTTATTCCCCTCCACAGGGCTCGTGGCGAAGGAAGAGCTTGTAATACTTATTCATGCGACTGGATGGCCTATATTTTGTATAGTTTAGTTTTGGAATTCCTCCTGTACCATAGTTGGTATCAAGGATTAGAGTGGCGCAGCGGAAGCGTGGACGCTTCGCTTTTGATATGTAATTCTTGGATAATTGATGTATATTTGAGATTTATCTTGTAATTTAATTGAGGACGTTAGTGAGTGAGTGAGTCCCGGTGAAAGTTGGGCAGGCGACCCGCGGAACTCTTTGGTTCGCCTTAGGGGGGGTGGGGTCGTCACATTCGAGGTACCCTTTAGGCCAAACGTCTTAAAAACGGCAAAACGGAATTCACAAGGCAACTTGCCTTGGAAATTTTGAAATCTTGGTGATTTAGTTCACCAACCTCCTGTGCATATCTATCCATGAAATTTGGTAGAGGGATAGCCCTTATATGGTAGTATAATCATACCAAATTTGGTGTTATTTCGAAACCGTTTCGATATTCAACTAAACTCCCAAAGTTCAAGAATCCTATTTGGAAAACCCTTCTTTAACAAGGAAATTTTGGTAACTTTGGGTCACCATATCTTGGTGCCCAAAACTTCAATCTTCATTTCACTTATTCCATTATAAACTTGGCATGCGACTCTAATAGAGATCCAAATTTCAGAGGCTAGTTCAAATCGAGTGAATTTTGCCGAATTTCCAAACTTGGCCAAAAACCAACTTGAACCTACCTTGATAATGCAAGTTATCATCTTCAAGCTCAAATTTGAATACCTTCCCCTTAAATTTGTGGCATGGTTCTTTCTAAAAAATTTTAGTACATTAAAATACGTTTCCAAGGTACCAAATTTACCAATTTTTTACAATCGAAGAGTGAGTTATGATTTTTCAAAGATTGTACCAAAAATCAAAAATTCTGAACATTTGAAATGAAATCCGCGCGGGAAGCATTTTGCTGGAATCCGACCTTGAATTAGGCCAGCTTTTGGCCGGATAGTCGGCCAGATTGCTGTTGGGATCTGAAAAAAATTGAGGATGGCTACTGCCTCCACTCCGGCATAGAATCCGGCCGGATTCCGGCCGGATTGTGACGTGGCCAGTCCACTTTCGACTTCGGTCATTCATTTCGAGAATTATTCGCACGTACTCATTCCCATCCAATGATTTTAAGGATAGTAAATCCATTTTTTTTTACTCGAGTCTTATAACTCGTTCTAGTTTCGATATAAAAACAAAGGAACCTGATCTCGATTTTTGAGGTACTTTCTAGACCGTGTTAGTGTGCAACTCTCCTCATTCTTTGGAGATTATTAGTAATAGTCTATTGTTAATTGTTCAAACATCCAAGAGGAACTTTAAGAGGATCCCACGGTGGACGTTTGAACTTCCAGTGCCCTTTTCTTCTCGTTTTACTTGATGAGTGTCAAGTGTGTGTTATTTGAACTATCGTGAACCAGATACATATTTACTTGTTATTGATACTTGAGATTTTAAAATTCGAGACGAAGGTATACTTTATCGCACCCGTTCTCACTTGAAATAAATGACTCGCACTTGAAATACTCGAATGTCTCAATTGCTTGCACATGTTACTTGCTTGCTTGACTTGAAATAGTATGCTATGGCTGCATACGTCGTTGGAGTGAATCTCCTCGACACTCGAACATGCTTGGAGGACATTAGTGAACCTTGGACTCGAGCCGGCATGGGCTTGGTCGGGCTCCTTGGTAAACCATGGGAAAAATTGAAAAGCTTGATCTAGTGAGAGATCTTGCTTGGCATACTCGAGTAGTATTGCTTTAAACAAATGACAGGCGGGCCCGAAACAGGGGTATGTAAGGTGAAAGGGGACAGATTAAGTGGAGTTCTACGGACTAAACCTACCCGATTGACGGAGTGTCAATTCGTGGAGGTTATTGATCGTGCAAGTGGAACATAACTCCTGAGAGCTCCAGTATTCTTGAATTGTTTATGATTACTTTTCTCATAAATTGTTAATCATTGGATATATTATTGCTCAGCTTGTCTATTTGGGATTGTTATTTGAATAATGTGCTTGCATGTGTGTTCTTGGCCTCACGAGCGTTTTGCTCACCCTGTAGATTTGTTTTCCTTAACAGAATTGGGTTTGGAATGAGACTCGGAGGAAATTTCCATTTTTAGTACTTTTGTGGACTTTTGTAATAAGGATCCAATTCTATTGACTAGACATTTTAGTTATTGTATATTTTGGAATGTATTTGATAACCCATTATATGGATTTGATAATTATTAAATATTGTTAAACTTGAACGTTTCCGCACTAATTGCAAATATATTATCTGGATGTGATGTCTAGTACCGTTATAAGCTTAAACGTAAATTGCTTGACTCTTGGCGAGAGTTGGGCAGGCGTCCTGCGAATACCCTTTGGTTCGCCTTAGGGAGAAGTAGGGGCGACACAATTGGTATCAGAGCGCTAGGTTAGCGCTAGGTTAGGGATCTATATGGGAGACATATTAGATACTCTACCCTTAAGACCTGAGACCGAATAGTTAAGTTACACTTTAAGGGGTATTTGGACCATACTAGTGATTGGATTAGGCATGCATAAACGACGTCCGGACTGGATAGTGATTTAATTTCTAATCCGAAAGGTGCTGTTATTTTGCAGAGATGGAAAACGGAAATGGAGTTTCGGCAGCTAACGGGAATGGCCATGCGAATGGTCATGTAGTGCCTCCTAGGCCTATCTACTACCGAGCGCTAGGTGGGAGAGATCGAGTACGCTATTTTTCATCTGACAAATATCCCCGATGTTCGTGTAGGATTACCTTTGCCCACCCGAACCACCTCGTGCTTGCTCTGGACGACGAGCGTCGTCAGTTAGTGGATCTTAACAGGGATTTTCAGGCAGATGTGGACGAGTTTAGACAGATGGTTAGCACTCAGGGCGAGAGGATCGTCGAGCTCGAGGAGGTGATAAAGGGCGAGGTAGCTACATCTGCTATTGTTAATGAGGAGTTTCGGAGCACTAGGGCTCAACTTATTAGGTTGAGGGAGGAGGTTCGTGATAGGGCTTCCGGGATTCTAACTGATGCCACTAGGCTAGTGGATGAGGCGATGGGAGTAGCTCAGAACTCTGAGGAGGAGGAGGATCCTGAGGAAGAGGTTCTTCCTGATAGTCCTACTGCAGACTAGGTCTAGGCAGATTGACCTCTCTTTTGACCCTTTTGACTAGTACCACTAGGTTTAGCAGGGGTGATGCTAAGTGATGAGACCATTGTATTTTGCATGACTGTGTGGCTTATTTTTGAAACACTTGCTTTTACTTTAGTCTTCTGTGACTAAAAGTACTCTTGTGACACCTGTGTGATATTTTTTTGTGACTACCCCATGACTTGCTAATTGTATGAACTTGATATGCTAATGAATGTAAATTATTGTTATTTTCAATATTTTCTTGATTTGTTCCTGTTTTCTATTTTGCACCGCATAATTTACTTATTTCTTGCACTAGGCACGCCTAGGTTATGGAAAGGCTAAGAATGGATCGAGGCCATGGTCGAGGCTGTGGGCGAGGTACTAGACAGGCCCAATCTCAAGAGAATGATCAGGGATCGGCAACTGGACTGACCTAGGGCCACGAAAATATTGAGGGTAATCAAGTGGCTACTTCCATTAATAGGATGACTGATATCCTAGAACGCTTAGCTGATAGACAAGGTCCTGGACCGCTTAACCAAACTGGGGGACAGGATAGGGGTGAGGATAGAGCCTTAGAGAGGTTCTTGGAATTTAACCCGCCTAAGTTTCTTGGTGAACCTGATCCTGAGGTAGCAGAGAATTGGTTAGAAAGGATGACCAACATATTCACTGCTTTAGACTACACTGAGAATAGGCGAGTGAATTTTGCAACCTTCCAGTTTGAGGGAGTAGCTCGTGCTTGGTGGGACATGGTGAAAGAAAAATGGGAAAGAGTTCAAACCCCTTAGACTTGGGAGAATTTTACGAGAGAGTTTAATGAAAAATTTCTTTCGCCCTTAATCCAAGAAAAGAGAGAGGATGAATTTATCAAATTGAAATAGGGGACTCTTAGTGTAGCGGAGTATGAGGAAAAATTTACTAAACTTTCAAAATACACCCCTGAATTGGTAACTAATGAATGGAAGAGGATAAGGCAATTTGTACAAGGGTTCAATGTGGAAATTTAGGAGGGTTTGGCCGCAGCCCAAATTTCTACATTTACTGAAGTTTTAGAGAATGCACAAAGGGTTGAGAGTGCAAAATTGCATGTGAGAGACTTTCACAATAGAAAGAGACATTTTTCTGGCTCTGCATCCGGGCAGGCTAGTAAGAGTGCACAACCTTCCAAAATGGGAAGAGGAACAAAAGGAACAAGAATTGCTGGAGTTTCTAGGAGAGTTCTATCTAGAGGAGGTCGTGGTGGCCCAACTCAAGTTAGGGGAGCGCTTTCTACTGATTCGGCAGTGACCCTTCAGGTTACTTGTGGATATTGTGGGAAACCCAATCACTCCGAGAATGACTGTTGGAGAAAGTCGGGGAAGTGTTTATTTTGTGGTTGTGCTGAACATCAAGTCGCGAATTGTCCGAAGACACCAAAAATGGGAAGTAACACTCAGAGGCCAGAAAAGTCAACCTCTAAGCAGACCAGTGCTGGAAGAAGTCGACCGAAAGTGCCGACTAGAGTTTATGCCCTGGACTATCAGCAGGTTCCTGAGGCGACTGAAGTGGTTGAAGGTACAATTTCAATCTTTCATCATTTAGCTAGAGTTTTAATTGATCCGGGTACAACACTTTCTTTTGTAAACCCTAACTTTATGAGTGGGATAGACTTGAAACCAATTAAGTTACCGTATGACTTGAAAGTTAAAATACCTACTGAAGATCAAAGTTTAATTGCTAACCTGGTATATAGAGATTGTGAAGTTTGTGTCGGGGAACAAAAACTATTGGCCGACCTGGTAGGTTTAGCAATTAAGGGATATGATGTGATTTTAGGAATGGATTGGCTAGCCTGTTATAATGTCCAGTTGAATTGTAGGACGAAA